>NC_053395.1:20984486-21209315 GCF_905171765.1 Bufo bufo
GACAACCTATTGACAGGATATGACCTCAACGTGGGGTTACGACCAGTGTCCAGTGTGAGCGTTCAGTAGCTTTTTTCCTGTTTTGAAATAAAGTCGTAGGAGGGCGCTTGGATGTACCCATTCTAGGTATCGCTTGGGTCCCAGTGGTGGGAGTCACAAGACATACTATTATCATACTCGCCAGATCTCCAGGAAAAAAGGGGAGACCTCCTCTTCCGGGTAAGTCTTCCAGCACCTAATTGTGTGTGTCGCTGGGATTTAGTCCTAGACACGCACTGACGGGACAGGGCAGCAGCAGTTAAGGGGTGGGGCCTACAGCAAAAGGGGTCATGACCTGTGAAGGGGTGGGGTTTATTGTAAAAGAGGCGTGGTATGTGAAAGGGGGCAGGGCTACCTCCTGAAACAAATTCTGGGGGTGCACGACATCTATCCTCCCGGATCGCTAATCTGAAATGTTGGCAAGTATGACTATTACTGTTCTGACAATTAAAGGGGGTATCACCCTCATTACTTTATATTGGAGTAGGGGGGGTCCTACAAGCAGAACCCCCTCTCCGAAATCAGCTTGTCCAAAGAATGTCCGTACTGAACACCCCCTTTATTGTCCATAACACACAGGCAACTAATGAGGGAGCATGGCGGCATAAACAATGCCATTTGTAACAAAGCAATGGGGAAAAAAGGGGCAACACCGCTGCGTTTTATCATCACCGCTTTCCACGGAATATCATGTTTCCATTATGTTCTCACTTTTTGCCCCGGTAACACCAAAACCTGGGGTCATTGCTGAAGGAGCAGGAGGTTTTGTGATGCTGGTTGTCTCTCGCACTACCCATGATGTGGGAACTTTTACAGTGCGCCGTCCTGCAATTTTAATCTATTTCAATTGGCTGAAGAATGCTGTAAAGTAAGGCAGTGTGGTGTGTTGGTAAGAACCCAGCAGAGGAATGGAGCAGCAACACATATGGCCCACAGGAACTGTGCACGAAGAGGTTCAAGCTTGACAGTTGCACTTTTTAAGGCACAGTTCTTGACGGTTTCACTATTTCCTTTCTCTACAGGATTGACACTACCTTGGAGCACTTTTGCTTGCATGAGGCTTTGTTCTGTCTAGGGCGTGATTTATGTCTATCTCCGTATTCCGTCCCTTCTATTCTATTCCTAGACTGTTGCCCTTGTTTCCTATATACCCCAGGAGTAACATACAACCCTCGCAGATACTTATATTATTATTATTAATTATTCTTATTATTTATTATTAAAGTGCCATTCATTCCATAGCGCTGTACATATGATGAGCGGTGCACATACATAATACAGACAATTGCACTAAGCATGAACAAGACAAGTTACAGACTGGTACAGAAGGAGAGAGGGCCCGGCCCGCGAGGGCTTACAATCTACATAGTAAGGGAGAAGGACACAGTAGGTGCAGGGGTCAAGTCCTGGGAAAAAAAGTGTGGGAACTCACCCAAGATCCACTGCAAACCCCCCCCCCCCCCCAAAAAAAAATAATAATATATATTTCGCTGAAAATTCAGTGCAACATTTATTGTAAAGTGCCAGTTTACACAAACAACTGCAAAATTAACATGAAATAAACAAATATATATAGGGACCCGCACCTATCTGACAATGGGGGCATATCCTAGCGATATGCCCCCATTGTCTTAGATGGGAAAACCCCTTTAAAATACAATACATGTGAATGGGCTTTTGAAAGCTACGTGTAGCGGGGGAAAAAAAAAAGCACAGAAAATCTAGCATGCTGTAATTTGTGTCGCTGCGGACTGAGCCTAATGTACACATTGTGATCAAAACAAAACAAAAACTCCTCTTATATATAATTTTCTTACAGTTCTGAAGACTCAGGGGTGCTGGCTTGGCCTCAGGGGTGCTGACAGGCTTGGCCTCAGGGGTGCTGACAGGCTTGGCCTCAGGGGTGCTGGCAGGCTTGGCCGAGCAGAAGGAGTGTGGGACTGTGAGGCCTTTTTTCTCCAAGCTGCTCCGGATCAGTGCTCTGGGCAGCTGGGCTCAGGGCTGGAAGTGGGCACCGCAAAATAAGAAATTTTTTTTTTTCATTACACCTCAGGTCAGACCACCAATCAGACCCCCAATGTTAATAAGACCCCAATAAGACCTCAGATCAGAAGCCAATATGAATGACCCCCAATCAGACTTCAGATAAGAGCCCCATGCCTCATAGCAGCCCCCAGTGCCTCTCCATCAGCCCCCCAGTGCCTCTCCATCAGCCCCCCAGTGCCTCTACATTAGCCCCTAGTGCCTCTACATTAGCCCCCAGTGCCTCATATCAGCCCCCCAGTGCCTCTCATCAGCCCCCCAGTACCTCTCATCATCCCCCAGTACCTCTCATCATCCCCCAGTACCTCTCATCAGCCCCCCAGTACCTCTCATCAGCCCCCCAGTACCTCTCATCAGCACCCCAGTGCCTCTATATCAGCCCCCAGCAGATCTCATCTGCCCCCAGTGCCTCTATATTAGCCCCCAGTGCCTCTCATCAGTCCCCAATACCTCTCATCAGCCCCCCAGTGCCTCTATATCAGCCCCCAGCAGATCTCATCAGCCCCCAGTGCCTCTATATTAGCCCCCAGTGCCTCTCATCAGTCCCCAGTACCTCTCATCAGCCCCCAGTGCCTCTATATCAGCCCCCCAGCAGATCTCATCAGCCCCCAGTGCCTCTATATCAGTCCCCAGCAGATCTCATCAGCCCCAGTGCCTCTAATCTGCCCCTAGTGCCTCTAATCAGCCCCCAGTGCCTCTAATCAGCCCCCAGTGCCTCTAATCAGCCCCCAGTGCCTCTAATCAGCCCCCATTGCCTCTAGTCTGCCCCTAGTGTCTCTAATCAGCCCCCAGTGCTTTTAATCTGCCCCTAGTGCCTCTAATGAGCCCCCAGTCTATATCCATTATCCGCCCAGTGCCTCTTACCAGCCCCCAGGGCCCCATTCACCAGCCCCGAGTGCCCCCTCCACGTGCCTCCAGTCAGTGCCTCTCCATTCAGCCTATAGTATAAAATATGAAAGAAAAAAAAAACACTTACACTTACCTCTCCTGCTCCTGGACGCAGACGCTCTTCTTCTACTGCTGTAGGCTGCGCACGGAGTGACGTCACAGAGCGACTCACTCGGCTCCTGTGCGCAGCCCTCACAGCCGACAGCCGAGGACCAGGAAGGCGGCGGTGAGTACAAAGCCTTCACCGCTTCCTCCTGGTCCTTTTGCCCTGAAAGGGAACGGCGTTCCTGCCATGAAAAAAGTGCAGGAACGCCGTTCCCACGTGTTCCCCCTCGACTCGACCCCTGGGTAGGTGTATAAAAATAGTTTACTGATAACATAGAGATGACAAAGCAATGGACATTATACATAAAGATACAGATAACACAATACATAGAGGACAGCCGCCTCCGTTCCTGCCCTCCCTGGCACTGCCACACACCGCCGTCTCCGTCCCGCCCTCCCTGGCACTGCCACACACCGCCGCCTCTGTTCCCGCCCTCCCTGGCACTGCCACACACCGCCACCTCCGTTCCCACCCTCCCTGGCACTGCCACACACCGCCACCTCCGTTCCCGCCCTCCCTGGCACTGCCACACACCGCCGCCTCCGTTCCCACCCTCCCTGGCACCGCCACACACCGCCGCCTCCGTTCCCGCCCTCCCTGGCACTGCCACACACCGCCGCCTCCGTTCCCACCCTCCCTGGCACCGCCACAAACCGCCGCCTCCGTTCCCGCCCTCCCTGGCACTGCCACACACCGCCACCTCCGTTCCCGCCCTCCCTGGCACTGCCACACACCGCCGCCTCCGTTCCCACCCTCCCTGGCACCGCCACACACCGCCGCCTCCGTTCCCGCCCTCCCTGGCACTGCCACACACCGCCACCTCCGTTCCCGCCCTCCCTGGCACTGCCACACACCGCCGCCTCCGTTCCCGCCCTCCCTATCTTCCTCCATCTCTTGGTCAAGAGAATGTTGTTCAACTTTTTTTACAATGTGCCCTTCCTGCCTTTGATATGCTAACAAGGGACACAGTGACCAAATGGCTACTGGCCATACTGATATCACTGAATGGGTGAATACCACTGGATATCAATATACACTATATCCAATCATTAGGCATATTTGTGTGGTCATCAGGCTGAGGTTGTGGCCATATTTTCCTGTAACACTGCTGTACACTGCATGTGTTGGCATGGGAAGCATGGTGGCTCAGTGGTTAGCACTGGTGCATTGCAGTGCTGGGGTCCTAGGCAGTGATGGTCAGTTCGCAGTGTTCGCCAGCGAACACATGCGGGCTGCCATCTTTAGTAAGGTAGACTTACCCGCCTGGCGATGCACAGGTAAGCCCTTACCTGTGCCTGCGCCGGTCTGAAATCAAATGCAGTCACCGCGAGCAGGCAGTTTCGAGAACAGCCGCCGGGGGCCTTCATCGGGCTGTTCTCGGAACTGCCTGCTCCCGGTGACTGCATTTGATTTCAGACCGGCTCCCGGCACAGGTAAGGGCTTACCTGTGCATCGCCAGGCGGGTGAGTCTACCGTACTAAAGATGGCAGCCCGCATGTGTTCGCTGGCGAACACTGCAAACTGACCATCACTGATCCTAGGTTCAAATCCGACCAAGAACAACATCTGCATGGAGTTTGTATGTTCTCCCAGTGTTTGTGTGGGTTTTCTCTAGTTTGCTCCCACACTCCAAAGACATACTGATAGGGACCTTCGACAGTGAGCCCCACTGGGGACAGTGTGATGCTAATGTCTGTAAAGCGCTGCGGAATATGTCAGCGCTATAGAAGTGCATTCATTTAATTATAGACTAGTATTTGCACAGCAGTGTAATGTCTACATGTGTCCACTAGATGGCAGCAGATTACAGAAGCAGGATGAGCCATTTCCTTTACTAAAAGGGTTCTCCGATCCCACAATCATGACGCATCAATGTAATATACCTATAAGGGTTCAGCTACACCGCGTCTTGGTCTTATCTCAGCTGTCACGCCCAAGGATCGCTAGTAGAGAGTCAAGTTCGGCATACAAGGTTCGAGTTATCTAAGAATTCCGTTATGGATTCCGCTTCCATGGACCATAAGTTATGGTCGGTGGTAGCTGAATCCATAATGGAATCCTTAGATAACCCGAACCTTGTACCCAGAATTTGACTACACAAGTTGGCTCATCCCTAATCGCTAGCATAAAATGGGGTCGCAACAAGACTCGCCCGTGTGCCACGACTGCAACTCCAGAATCACAAAAAATTCAACACTGCTGTTTTTTTGCCATTCTGGGGTCGTGGTAAGCGTGCAGGTTGTGCTGCAACCCCTTTGTATGGTAGCACCCCTACACTACGATCTTTGTCGCGCCACCAAGATCGCCTTGTAGCCGAACCCTTAATGTGTGGTGGGCAAAAGCTGGGGTCCCTTCTAATCCTCCAAACCGGGGGTGGGGTGGGTGGGTTTGCAGGCCCTAGTTCTTGATTCGGGAACTTCAATGCATTATTTAACGGGGTCTCCTTACATTATGTAATGTGCTCTACCTATTATGGCAGGCCGTGTTCTCCTGGTACAGGCTACGCATCCAGCCTCCATTTTTGGCTGGAGTTACATAATGTTTGGAACAGATCTGTTATGGGATCACAGTGCCCCCCCCCCTCCTCGTCTGGTGCCCCCTGCAGGCTGAAGTGAGAGCGACACCCCCATCCCACCTGTCACTACATCTACCAGGTGTGGCGCACACAATCTGCACTTTATTAAATGATGTCACTGCAGGGATCAGACCTTTCAGACCGTGTTAATCTGATGACCCCCCCCCCCAACCAAAAAAAAAAATAATAATAATAAAAAATAAAAAAAAGCAGAAATGACGGCTGCGGCACATTTCATACGTGCTCCTTTTTTGACCATCCTCATGAGTAAGCCGTAGCGCAAAAGTGACAGCCATAGCATCCTAAAAAGTGACAGCCATAGTATCCTAAAAAGTGACAGCCACAGTATCCTAAAAAGTGACAGCCACAGTATCCTAAAAAGGTGACAGCCATAGCATCCTAAAACGAGACAGCCACAGCATTCTAAAAAGTGACAGCCATAGTATCCTAAAAAGTGACAGCCACAGTATCCTAAAAAGGTGACAGCCATAGCATCCTAAAACGAGACAGCCACAGCATTCTAAAAAGTGACAGCCATAGCATCCTAAAAAGTGACAGCCACAGCATCCTAAAAAGGTGACAGCCATAGTATCCTAAAACGAGACAGCCACAGCATTCTAAAAAGTGACAGCCATAGTATCCTAAAAAGTGACAGCCATAGCATCCTAAAAAGTGACAGCCACAGCATCCTAAAAAGGTGACAGCCATAGTATCCTAAAACGAGACAGCCACAGTATCCTAAAAAAAAAATAGCCAGCCACAGTATCCCTAAAAGTGACAGCCATAGTATTCTAAAACGAGATAGCCACAGCATTCTAAAAAGTGACAGCCATAGCATCCTAAAAAGTGACAGCCATAGCATCCTAAAAAGTGACAGCCATAGCATCCTAAAAAGTGACAGCCATAGCATCCTAAAAAGTGACAGCCATAGCATCCTAAAAAGTGACAGCCATAGCATCCTAAAAAGTGACAGCCATAGCATCCTAAAAAGTGACAGCCATAGCATCCTAAAAAGTGACAGCCACAGTATCCCTAAAAGTGACAGCCACAGTATCCCTAAAAGTGACAGCCATAGTATCCTAAAACGAGATAGCCACAGCATTCTAAAAAGTGACAGCCATAGCATCCTAAAAAAATTACAATTCTGGCACCCTAACTTACTACCATACCCTAAGAAAGAGACAGCCACAGCACAGTCAAAGAAAACACTAGCCCGCAACACCCTAAAAGGAGACAGCCAGAGCACCTGAAAAAGTGACAGCTCCAGTGCCCCAAATTGTGCCATGCACAGCACTCTGAAAACAAGTGACCTACATCTCGGTATCAATGACCAAAGCTTAGGCGGCAGGCAGGACACACAGGGCAGATTTTGCTGCAGTGTATCCGCCGCAGAATCTGCATGTGTTATATTAGATTTCCAGGGACTTTGCTCCAGATTTCACCCCATGAGCTACAAAGAATTATATCCGAGCTGCAAAATCTGGAGCGTAAATCCATCTGTTGTGCGTTTCATGTCCGGATTGGAGGTCGATTTCCGCTGCAGATTTTTTTTTTTACGCCGCACCTGGATGAGAAAACGTAAAAATCCCCTCCACTATCCGGGAATGTAATGGACTACATATACTCCACCCCAAATCTGTACGGACACTCCGCAGCGTATCCACCGCGTGTGATACTGCGTTATTGTATCTAAACGTATGTGATACTGCTTCATTGTATCTAAACGTATCATGTGTGATACTGCTTCATTGTATCTAAACTTATCATGTGTGATACTGTTCATTGTATCTAAACTTATCATGTGTGATACTGCTGCACTGTACCTAAACCTATTGTGTGTGCTGCTGTTTCAGTCTGTCCAGGTCTAGCATGTGTACAGTGTTATATTGTGTATCTAAGCCTATCCTATGTTGTACAGTCTGATCAAACACTACATTCCCCATCATTGTGGCTTTCCTGCTGGCACTTGCAGTTCTCTTACAGACCACTGTGCCCATGCTTGCAGTAAGCTGGCTGCAGTACAAGGTTCTGCCACCAGGGGGCGCTGCTGGCCTGGACAGGGCGCCTGGCTCCCCCTTCCATTCCTTGCAGCCTCCTCCGGAAGCCTTTTGTACAGGAGCTAGAAGGAGCAGGGCTTTCCAGACTGCAGCCTGGCACTACCCCTCACCTGTGAGCCTGGCACTGCCAGCTGCCTCCACTCCTCTGCAACCAGTGCCTGGTGGACCCTACATGGCCTGGGGTTGTCTGCAGCCCGAGACACCTAGAAGAGAGGCTCTCCGGGGGGCTGGGAGGTGAGTGCTGATTTTGGGGAGGGCTGGGTTCTAGTCCTGCTCTGTGTGCACCATTCTCCAGCCCTGCTGCCTATCCCCGGGGGCAGGCTGCACCCCCAGCTCAGATTATCCGTGTCTGGTCAGTGATGTCATGCTGGGTGCCCAGATATACGCCGGCGCAGAGTGACAGAGTCACAGCCAGGGATGATGGGCATTGTAGTCCCAAAACAGCCAGAAGTTACCGGGGCTGAGTCTCCATCGCCCCTGTTGCTGTTTGATGTTGCCCCGCTGTGCCTCCTAATTTGGGGTCCCCCTTTAGTCCCTGTTGATTCATAATATTGGGGTCACAGGGTAAGGGCAGGCAGATAGTTGGGGTCCAAACACCTTAAAGAACGAAAAAAATCAGGTTGTTACAGTATTCTGCCTCCATGGAAGCTGAGATATGCGATGCTGTTTGTCATGTTTATACCCTAGGGGGCCACCAGTATATTTTCTTCCCCCCCTTTTTAGTTTTTTTTTGGCTTCTTCACACTGCAAGAAAAAAAAACTGGTGACGTCCTCGTCTCTGGTACATGGTCCTTACAAACAGCTCCCCGTATCTCAGCTTCCGTCGGTGTGACGTGTCTGGATATTTATTTTTTTTTTTTTTTTTTTTAGCTCTCACCACAAAATTTGGGCAAAACTGACATAAACCCTCATATCCAGGCACGTCACACTGACTGAAGCTGAGATACGGGGAGCTGTTTGTAAGGACCATGTACCAGAGACGAGGACGTCACCAGGAGTTTTATTTTTTCCAATGTGAAGAAGCCCCCCCCCCCCCCCCCCCCCCCCCCCAAAAAAAAAGGAGGGGAAGAAAATATACTGGTGGCCCCCTAGGGTATATATGTGACAAACAGCATCCCATATCTCAGCTTCCTGGGACAGAGAAGAGAATGCGAGGTTCACTACCTGATTATTTTTTTTTTTGCTTAGACCCCAAATATCAACCTGCCCTCACCCTGTGACCCTAATATAATGTATACATACGGGAGTTGCCTTACAAACAGCTCCCCGTATCTCATCTTCCATCAGTGTGACGTATCCAGATATGAGGGTTAATGTCAGTTTTGCCCAAATTTAGTAGTTAGGACTAAAAATTTTATACATGTTATATATTTTATAGAAGCGTCCTACATATAAAGGGCAAAGGTCGCATATATTGGGATAAGGGACCGGCAGGAAATTCGGTGACGTTAACAGATTTGTGACCTGAATTTAGGGCGACCCCTGGGAACAAAACGCCGGTGGTGGCAGGTGTGAGCGGAGCAGGGGGAGGGGACTATACCTGTGACTGGTATACGGATATATATTACTGCGCGGTGCAGAGGTGTCGGGGGAGCGCAGCTAATGACCTAATTTGCTGCGCCCGCCAGGGACGGCTTTTACCTTTGGGAGCGTTGCCTACGGTGTGTATATTTGTGGCTGCCATTCCATCCGGCTGCTCTATATGGAATTACAGGAAGATGTGTGGGATGGAAGTATTCACGGCGGCGGGAAGCTCTCACCGCTAAAAACTCACATATATATATATAAAGTTTAAAGGGGACTCCCGTAAATAAATAAAAATTCCCAATGTTAAAAGTCTTGGAGTCGTTTAGGGCAATCCTGATGTATGGTGGCGCTTCCGCCAAGGGGAAGTATATGGCGGCTTGGTATTTACATATGTATATTATAATGGCGCTGTTATAAAGGGGGGGGGGGCTGGTCGCCCAGTTGGAGTCATGCTCACTTCCTAAAACCAGAGCCGATCGATAAATCAAATCATGGTTTCTGACCAATGTAAATGATTGCTTTCATATTTTTCGAGCTCTTCGCGGTGAACCCTATACTTGATATTTTTCGCTATATCAACGGTTTACCCGAGGAAGAATGGGGGATAATCAGGTTAAAAATTGCCCATCTTATGACTGGTCTATAGGCCCCTCCTCCTGGTCTAGGCCGCTCCCCTTACTGAAGCCCCTCCCCTCAGTCTATGTGCTATTCTGGCGGTTTCTTCATCTCTTCATAAACTAACATCGTGCAGAGCTTGTGCTTATATGCGGGAGCCTATCTGAGAAAGCACAGTTGCGGTATAAAGCATGGGGAGAAGCAGAGCAGTAGCCTGAGCCTCTGATATGTCAGGACGTTGATTTTAGTTTGCCTAAGACTAACAGAGGCCGACGCGATAAACAATCAGTGGATGGGATTTCTGATCTTAGAGGAAAACTAATGGATCATGGGTACATACCAGTGGAGGGCCACTTGACAACCAATCAGATGCTTTCCCTCATACTCTTTTGACCCGGAAAATGAGTGCTGCAATCTAGTCTTGGTTGGCGCGGACAGTGTCTCTAGTCTTCATTTCTATGGACTGAATTTTTAGTCTTGGTTGCTATGGAGAGTATAGCCTGCCTTGGTTGCTATAGATACTATTGACATTCTAGGTTGCTATGGGCAGTGTCTCTAGTCTTGGTTGTTTAGTTACTATGAACAATATTGCCAGCCTTGGTTGCTATGGTGGGCAGTATCTCCAGTCTTGGTTGCTATGGATGGCATCTCTAGCCATGGTTGCTACTTGCTATGAACAGTGTCTGTAGTCTTGGTTGCTATGGTTTATCTCCAGTCGCGGTTGCTACGGACAGTGTCTGTAGTCTTGGTTGCTATCGTGGACAGTATTGCCAGTGTTGGTTGTTATGAACGGTATCTCCAGTCTTGTTTCCTATGGTTTATCTCCAGTCTTGGTTGCTATGGATGGTATCTCCAGTTGCGGTTGCTATGGACAGTGTCTGTAGTCTTGTTTGCTATGGTGGACAGTATTGCCAGTGTTGGTTGTTATTTACAGTATCTCCAGTCTTGGTTGCTATGGACAGTGTCTGTAGTCTTGGTTGCTATGGTGGCCAGTATTGCCAGTGTTGGTTGTTATGGACAGTATCTCCAGTCTTGGTTGCTATGGTGGACAGTATTGCCAGTGTTGGTTGTTATGGACAGTATCTCCAGTCTTGGTTGCTATGGACAGTGTCTGTAGTCTTGGTTGCTATGGTGGACAGTATTGCCAGTGTTGGTTGTTATGGATAGTATCTCCAGTCTTGGTTGCTATGGACAGTGCCTGTAGTCTTGGTTGCTTTCATGTACAGTATTGCCAGTGTTGGTTGTTATGGACGGTATCTCCAGTTTTAGTTGCTATGGTTTATCTCCAGTTTTGGTTGCTATGGACGGTATCTCCAGTTGTGGTTGCTATGGACAGTGTCTGTAGTCTTGATTGCTATGTTGGACAGTATTGCCAGTGTTGCTTGTTATGGACGGTATCTCCATTCTTGGTTGCTATGGACGGTATCTCCAGTCTTGGTTGCTATGGTGGACAGTATCTCCATTCTTGGTTGCTATGGACTGTATCTCCAGTCTTGGTTGCTATGGACAGTATCTGGGTGGTATACCTGGCGTCTCTCTCCAGATCAGTCAAGGTCCTGGGGAGGAATATTATTTACCTCCTGTTGGCCACTTCAAATAAGGGGTCATGGACCCCCTTCTCTTCCGAGGTGAGGGTCCAAGGGATGAGGCCCGCACCTATCAGGCGTTTGCGGCCTATCCCTCAGGGGCAGGATGCATCTGTTACCCCTGCACTCCTTACACTGAGATAAGCGAGGTGTGTCTGGCAGCCGCTTATCTCCATCCTGAAAAATAAGGCAGGACAAAGGATAGATGCGTGTGAAGCATGGATTTATTTTTTAACCAGTTACTCCCCGGGCGGGTGTTGTATGGTCAGCGGGTTACCGTCCAGTCGCTCTCAGCTGTTTCATGTGAGCAGCTGTCGGTTGTGCGCCTCGCTCTTAGCCTCCTTCTCCCCCCAGAGAGAGAGGAGTGAGGAGGCTTTGATAAAAGAACTAGACGGCTTTTATTATTCCCTTGAGGCGAGCAAAGGAAATCTATACTGGAATCTCTCAGTAACACTAAGCGGACTTTTTTATCCTTGGCGGTTTTAATTGAGAGGGCTGAGTGCCTCAGCGCGGATGGAAATATCTGGAATGAAAAACATATATATATATTCTTAACCCCTACTTGGCTGGCGCCCCACAATTTGCAATCACTCCAGAATCCGTCAAATTCTCAGACAGCCTAATTGTTTGGGGATTAGATCAGTGGAACATGAGGCATTAGCAGGCAGCAGTCTGGGGAGGCCAAATGGCCTGGTCTGTAACCTCCTGAGAGGGGACGGCTCGGTCAGCAGCGCACAGTTGTTTTGCGGTTTGCAGTCTGGAGCTTTGCACATTGCAGTAAAAAAAAAAATGACATAAGTCTGTACAGAGGGAACTGGAAGGAGGTATAATATTAGAAACAGCTCCGAGTAGCGTCTGAAAAATATTTTTGGGATTGCATGTTCTTCTGTGGAGGGGGGTGTACTATAGTGTCCAATTTCTTCTTAAAAGGCAATTACAGTCATTATTGATATTGATGTGGAGCATAAATTATTCATGAGATACATGGTATGGACATTATTAAACTACTATTGTACTGCCCCTATGTACAAGAATATAACTGCTATAATACTGCTCCTATATACAAGAACATAACTACTATAATACTGCTCCTATATACAAGAACATAACTACTATAATACTGCCTCCTATGTACAAGAATATAACTACTATAATACTGCTCCTATGTACAGGAATATAACTACTATAATACTGCCTCCTATGTACAAGAATATAACTACTATAATACTGCTCCTATGTACAAGAATATAACTACTATAATACTGCTCCTATGTACAAGAATATAACTACTATAATACTGCTCCTATATACAAGAACATAACTACTATAATACTGCCTCCTATGTACAAGAATATAACTACTATAATACTGCCTCCTATGTACAAGAATATAACTGCTATAATACTGCTCCTATGTACAAGAATATAACTACTATAATACTGCTCCTTTATACAAGAACATAACTACTATAATACTGCTCCTATGTACAAGGATATAACTACTATAATACTGCTCCTATGTACAAGAATATAACTACTATAATACCGCCTCCTATGTACAAGAATATAACTACTATAATACTGCTCCTATGTACAAGAATATAACTACTATAATACCGCCTCCTATGTACAAGAATATAACTACTATAATACTGCTTCTAAGTACAAGAATATAACTACTATAATACTGCCTCCTATGAACAAGAATATAACTACTATAATACTGCTCCTATGAACAAGAATATAACTACTATAATACTGCCTCTTATGTACAAGAATATAACTACAGTACTATAATACTGCTCCTATGTACAAGAATGTAACTACTATAATACTGCCTCCTATGTACAAGAATATAACTACTATAATACTGCTCCTATGTACAAGAATATAACTACTATAATACTGCCTCCTATGTACAAGAATATAACTACTATAATACTGCCTCCTATGTACAAGAATATAACTACTATAATACTGCCCCCTATGTACAAGAATATAAGTACTATAATACTGCTCCTATGTACAAGAATATAACTACTATAATACTGCATCCTATGTACAAGAATATAACTACTATAATACTGCATCCTATGTACAAGAATATAACTACTATAATACTGCTCCTATGTACAAGAATATAACTACTATAATACTGCCCCCTATGTACAAGAATATAAGTACTATAATACTGCTCCTATGTACAAGAATATAACTACTATAATACTGCATCCTATGTACAAGAATATAACTACTATAATACTGCATCCTATGTACAAGAATATAACTACTATAATACTGCTCCTATGTACAAGAATATAACTACTATAATACTGCTCCTATGTACAAGAATATAACTACTATAATACTGCCTCCTATGTACAAGAATATAACTACTATAATACTGCCTCCTATGTACAAGATTATAACTACTATAATACTGCTCCTATGTACAAGAATATAACTACTATAATACTGCTCCTATGTACAAGAATATAACTACTATAATACTGCTCCTATGTACAAGAATATAACTACTATAATACTGCCTCCTATGTACAAGAATATAACTACTATAATACTGCTCCTATGTACAAGAATATAACTACTATAATACTGCACCTATGTACAAGAATATAACTACTATAATACTGCTCCTATGTACAAGAATATAACTACTATAATACTGCCCCCTATGTACAAGAATATAAGTACTATAATACTGCTCCTATGTACAAGAATATAACTACTATAATACTGCATCCTATGTACAAGAATATAACTACTATAATACTGCCTCCTATGTACAAGAATATAACTACTATAATACTGCCTCCTATGTACAAGAATATAACTACTATAATACTGCTCCTATGTACAAGAATATAACTACTATAATACTGCCCCCTATGTACAAGAATATAAGTACTATAATACTGCTCCTATGTACAAGAATATAACTACTATAATACTGCTCCCTATGTACAAGAATATAACTACTATAATACTCCTCCTATGTACAAGAATATAACTACTATAATACTGCATCCTATGTACAAGAATATAACTACTATAATACTGCCTCCTATGTACAATAATATAACTACTATAATACTGCCTCCTATGTACAAGAATATAACTACTATAATACTGCTCCTATGTACAAGAATATAACTACTATAATACTGCCTCCTATGTATAAGAATATAACTACTATAATACTGCCTCCTATGTACAAGAATATAACTACTATAATACTGCCTTCTATGTACAAGAATATAACTACTATAATACTGCCTCCTATGTACCACAATGTAAATGATTGGCGTCTCTCATTGACCCTGTAAGGTGCTAGTTGGTTGCACTTGCCCACATTGCCGTGCACATAGCAGTAAGATATGATATAGTATATGGCGCTTTGTCTTTTACGAGTCCTGTTGTTTGAGAATAGAATCAGCAGTGCAATTTAGCTTTTTCACATTGGCTCGGGATGGAAGTGGATCTGGAGGGGTTAAATTTCTAGCATGCTCGCGGTAATCAGAGGCAGGCACAGTAGGGCTGCGGCTTAAAATCATGTCCTCGGGAGTTCCTGGGCAGAGAAATCCATGGATCTCACCACAAAACCCATCTCTCAGGCGGATGTAACCGCACACCGAGAGATTCACCTGGATTAACCCGTGTCTGATTGGGGGGGGTTCTGGATAAAGCAGGGGGTCTCCTGTTAGCTCTGCCCGCTCCATAAAGTCTTGCCGTGGCTCTGATAGCGGGATTTTTATGATACAGCAGTGCAGACTTGTTATTGCGGCAGTGGAGTACAGAGGGGGCTTCATAGCAAACCCAAAATGTGGCCCCCTGCTGGTCTGCCTCACGCTTTCACGTCAACATCCCAGGCCCATGGCTTATTGCCCGAGCATTCCCTTCTCACCTCCTAAAGCAGATATGGGGCGGTATTACCCTCTGGATCCCCCCCTCACTTGTTCGGAAGTATTACTGTAGAGGTGGAGCCCTATGCAGGTTCAAATGACCCATAGGAAAGGGGGGATGGCACCAGTCTCAGGGGGGGCACCCCTCTTGTCATGGGCACCGGCTGCATGGGTGACCGCTCCTTGTAGGTGAATTTGCTCTTTACTCTTGGGACTGAATGGACAATTAAAGGTTCCACAACGTGAGGGCCCTTAGTAAAACACCACAGGGGCCAGAATGCACATAAATCTACAAGAGGCGGATAAATGTTCTCCTGCGCACGTCCCGCCTGTCTGTAGGACCGCTGAAGCGCGTTGCCGTCAGTCACTTTTAGATGACATTTGCTGGAATGATTGATAACAGAAAGCAATAGTTCACACTCTGCTGCATCAGGGCGACGCTTACAGGAGATATTATAGACTGTGCGATTCCTGTCATCTGGAACCTGGTGATCCGGAACGCCAGGAGAAACTGCCGAGGGCAATAATCGTCACATCATCGGGCGTTATGTGAGGCCGAGATATCGCCTCCTGTATCATGGCCACTTACCCCTGATATTAATCTAGTGCAATGGTGGCGAACCTATGGCACGGGTGCTAGAGGCGGCACTCAGAGCCCTCTCTGTGGGCACCCTCGCCCTGGAAAAAGTCTATGGTGTACCAATATGCCTTTTCCTGCCCTTCATCAGCGCAGGGCGCACTATGGACGGCGCAGGCAGCGCTAGAGGATATACTAGATTAGACTGTAGTATTCAGGTTAAATTGCTATATTGGAACTTTGTGATAAATAAGTGGGTTTTGGGTTGCAGTTTGGGCACTCGGCCTGTAAAAGGTTAGCAATCGCTGATCTAGTGGATGTGAATACATTTATGGGGTCTGGTCTGGGGTCTGATATTAATACTAAGGTATATTCTGGGTTCTGATGTTAATACTAAGGTCTAGTCTTGAGTCTGATATTAATACTGAGGTCTGGTCTGGGGTCTAATATTAATATAGAGGTCTGGTCTGAGGTCTGATATTAATACTGAGGTCTGGTCTGGAGTATGATATTAATACTGAGGTCTGGTCTGTAGTCTGATATTAATACTGAGGTCTGGCCTGGAGTATGATATTAATGCTGAGGTCTGGTCTGGAGTCTGATATTAATACTGAGATCTGGTCTGGAGTCTGATATTAATACTGAGATCTGGTCTGGAGTCTGATATTAATATTGAGGTTTGGTTGGGGTGTTATATTAAAATAAATGTCTGGTCTGAGGTCTAATATTAATATAGAGGTCTGGGATCTGATATTAATACTGAGGTCTGGTCTGTAGTCTGATATTAATACTGAGGTCTGGCATAGAGTCTGATATTAATACTGAGGTCTGGTCTGGAGTCTGATATTAATGCTGAGGTCTGGTCTGGAGTCTGATATTAATACTGAGATCTGGTCTGGAGTCTGATATTAATACTGAGATCTGGTCTGGAGTCTGATATTAATATTGAGGTCTGGCTGGGGTGTTATATTAAAATAAATGTCTGGTCTGAGGTCTAATATTAATATAGAGGTCTGGGATCTGATATTAATACTGAGGTCTGGTCTGTAGTCTGATATTAATACTGAGGTCTGGCATAGAGTCTGATATTAATACTGAGGTCTGGTCTGGAGTCTGATATTAATGCTGAGGTCTGGTCTGGAGTCTGATATTAATACTGAGATCTGGTCTGGAGTCTGATATTAATACTGAGATCTGGTCTGGAGTCTGATATTAATATTGAGGTCTGGCTGGGGTGTAATATTAAAATAAATGTCTGGTCTGAGGTCTAATATTAATATAGAGGTCTGGGATCTGATATTAATACTGAGGTCTGGTCTGGAGTCTGATATTAATATTGAGGTCTGGTCTGGAGTCTGATATTAATATTGAGGTCTGGTCTGGAGTCTGATATTAATATTGAGGTCTGGTCTGGAGTCTGATATTAATATTGATGTCTGGTCTGGGATTTGATATTAATACTGAGGTCTGGTCTGCGGTCTGATATTAATACCAAGGTCTGGTCTTGGGTCTGAAATTAATATAGGGAGTCTGAATATATTTAGAGGGTCCAAAGGCGGACTGGGAACTTAAAGTGGTCCTGGAAAAAACCTAAAAGTGGTCCCATGTTGTAGGTGGATCCAAATGACAGAAGGTAGGGCAACAAGTAGGTGGGGTCAGCAATACCATAGTGCAAAATCCCATCCCATCAGAACCTTATCCACATTGAAGCACAATATATTGCCCCAAAAGCCGTCCCTCTGTGGTGGCCATCAATAGATGCCATTTGCTGGCCTCCTCCTCTCTAACTAAGGTATGGAGCAGGGGGCTTAAGAGGTGAGATGAGGGCCACAGCAGTTGAATTCAGAAGGATATTTGTGGTCGCTGGACAAGTATATGAGTACTTGATTTTCACAGAGAGGAACACTTGAGCGGCCCCCTGGGCATCGGCCCACTAGGAAATTGTAGGCGTCTGGTCTGGGGTCTGAATATATTTAGTGGTCTGGGGTCTGAATATATTTAGTGGTCTGGGGGCTGAATATATTTAGGGGTCTGGTCTGGGGTCTGAATACATTTAGGGGTCTGGTCTGGGGTCTGAATACATTTAGGGGTCTGGTCTGGGGTCTGAATATATTTAGGGGTCTGGTCTGGGGGCTGAATATATTTAGGGGTCTGGTCTGGGGGCTGAATATATTTAGTGGTCTGGTCTGGGGTGTCATATTAATATAGAGGTCTGATATTAATATAGAGGTCAGGGGTTTGATATTAATATAGGGGTCTGAATAGCCATGCCACTCCCACAGAAGGCCATTCCCATTCTGCCCGGCTTCCCCAGATTGACGTCTCTGTAATTGACCGAGTTTTTTGTTATAATAGGGTTCATGCCCTTTAAGGTTATTTTGAAGCCTAGTCGCGGGCACCAGGCCGCGTTCCATTATGTCGCCAGACTGCAGAGGACGCGGAGGAGCTTCTGAATCATTTGACAGAGTTCAGCGCATCTCAGCGGGGAGATGATGGTATGAGCAGGACATTCTGCTGCAGAGCTAAACGCTCGCCTCCTACAAAGCAGCTTTGTCTCGCTCGCCGCCTTCTCATCTGTGATCCAGGGCTGATAACGCTGCGCCGCCGACAGATTTTTCCGTTGCCAGGCAGATGTGCCGTCACCGTCCTTGGGGCTGGTACCCGCAGCCCGGCGTCCATGTGGAGGTCTCAGAGCGGCGTCTGCAGCTGCTGCCTTAAGTCTCTTTCCCTTTTGTGAGTAGGATGCAGGCGCGGCGGTGTCACCGTGCGCTGCCAGCTAACAGAGTACACCAAAGCCTGCCAACTCTATCGCTTGTAGCGCGCAGTACATGGTGTCACCGCCACGTCGCCGTCGTATCTCCAGCTGCCTATATATAAAACAAAAGACAGAAATTATCAGCAATATTCCGACGCCATATAAAACTGTATTTCTGGCTTCATTCCTATAATCCGGCGCCTGATCCAGAAATTCTGCTAATCCAGGCCTAGTCTCATGTAGATTGGATCAGAACCTGCAGGAAAGGATGGGAACATCAACCTCGTAACTGAGATGACACGGTCCATACTCACCGACGTTGGTAAATTCGGGGACACAAACCCACCTGGGAGCACCCACTTCTGGGTGTAGCTTCCCTAACCCACACCCATTTTTAGCCCAGGACTGCTTGAATTTGCCAAGATTGTCTCTAAAAAATGAGTGACAGTCCAAGAAAGTTCAGGAGTTTTGGCAAGTATCCAGGGAGTAATTGTTAGGCCGTGCTTGAAATTTTAAATCATTTGTCATGATCATGCCGGATTATTGGAATGTTTCTCTAAAAGCTGCGGGACACAGGTTTCAACTGTCAGGACTCCATGTAATTAGGCCCTGGAGAACCTGCAACATATTGATGTTACCCATTGCGACTAATCAAATTGCAGATTTCATATGGAGGCTAGAAAACCAGCCCAGAAAACCTAGTAGGTATATACAGCCCTCGCTAAGGGGAGCTCAGGAACTTACTGCATGCAGAATATTACAGCCACCACTAGGGGTGAGTTTAGGAGATTACTGCACACAGATATATACAGCCACTACTAGGAGGAGCTCAGGATCTTACTGCATACAGATATATACAGCCACCACTAGGGGGGAGCTCAGGAACTTACTGCATGCAGATATATACAGCCACCACTAGGAAGGAGCTCAGGATCTTACTGCATATAGATATATAGAGCCACCACTAAGGGGAGCTCAGGAACTTACTGCATACAGATATATACAGCCACCACAAGGAGGAACTCAGGATCTTACTGCATACAGATATATACAGCCACCACTAGGGGGAGCTCAGGAGCTTACTGCATACAGATATATACAGCCACCACTAAGGGGAGCTCAGGAACTTACTGCATGCAGATATATACAGCCACCACTAGGGGGGAGCTCAGGAGCTGACTGCATACAGATATATACAGCCACCACTAGGGGAGCTCAGGAACTTACTGCATGCAGATATATACAGCCACCACTAGGGGGAGCTCAGGAGCTTACTGCATATAGATATATAGAGCCACCACAAGGAGGAGCTCAGGAGCTTACTGCATACAGATATATACAGCTACCACTAGAGGGAGCTCAGGAACTTACTGCATGCAGAATATTACAGCCACCACTAGGGGGAGCTCAGGATCTTACTGCATACAGATATATACAGCCACCACTAGGGGGAGCTCAGGAGCTTACTGCATATAGATATATAGAGCCACCACTAGGGGGAGCTCAGGAGCTTACTGCATATAGATATATACAGCTACCAACAGGGGGGAGCTCAGGAGCTGACTGCATACAGATATATACAGCCACCACTAGGGGGGAGCTCAGGAGCTTACTGCATATAGATATATAGAGCCACCACAAGGAGGAACTCAGGATCTTACTGCATACAGATATATACAGCCACCACTAGGGGGGAGCTCAGGAACTGACTGCATACAGATATATACAGCCACCACTAGGGGGGAGCTCAGGAGATTACTGCATATAGATATATAGAGCCACCACAAGGAGGAACTCAGGATCTTACTGCATACAGATATATACAGCCACCACTAGGGGGAGCTCAGGAGCTTACTGCATATAGATATATACAGCTACCACTAGAGGGAGCTCACAATCTTACTGCATGCAGATTTATAAAGCCACCAGTAGGGAGAGCTCAGGATCTTATTGCATTTAGATATATACAGCCACCACTAAGGAGAGCTAGAGCGCACCGGAAATTACTGCATGTAGATATATACAGCCTCCACTAGGGGGAGCTCAGGAGATTACTTAAAAAAGTTATATACAGCCACTACTAGGGAGAGCTAGGGAGCGCAGGATCTTACTGCATGTAGATATATACAGCCACCACTAGGAAGTGCTAGGGAGCGCAGGATCCTACTGCATGTAGATATATACAGCTTCCACTAGGGGGAGCTCAGGAGATTACTGTAAAAAGATATATGCAGCCACCACTAGGAGGAGCTCATGAGATTACTGCATGCAGATATACACAGCCTTTACTAGGGGGAACTCATGAGATTACTGAATACAGATATATACATCATCCACTAGGGGGACCTCAGAAGATTACTGTATACAGATATATACAGCCCCCACTGAGGGAGCTCAGGAGCTTACTGCATACAGATATATACAACATTCACTAGGGGGATCTCAGGAGCCTACTGTATACAGATAAATACAACATTTACTAGGGGGGGCTCAGGAGCTTACTGTATACAGATATATACATCTACTACTAGGGGATCTCAGGAGCCTACTGCATACATAAATACAACATCCACTAGGGGGAGCTCAGGAGATTACTGCATGCAGATATATACAGCCACCACTAGTGGGAGCTCAGGAGCTTACTGTATACATAAATACAACATCCACTAGGGGGAGCTCAGGAGATTACTGAATGCAAATATATCCAGCCACCACTAGAGGGAGCTCAGGAGATTACTGCATACAAATATATACAGCCACCACTAGGGGAAGTTCAGGAGCTTACTGCATATAGATATATACAGCCACCACTAGAGGGAGCTCAGGAGATTACTGCATACAAATATATACTGCCACCACTAGGGGAAGTTCAGGAGCTTACTGCATATAGATATATACAGCCACCACTAGAGGGAGCTCAGGAGCTTATTGCATATAGATATATACAGCCCCCACTAGAGGGAGCTCAGAAGATTACTGCATACAAATATATACTGCCACCACTAGGGGAAGTTCAGGACTTTACTGCATACAGATATATACAGCCACCACTAGAGGGAGCTCACAATCTTACTGCATGCAGATTTATAAAGCCACCAGTAGGGAGAGCTAGGGAGCGCAGGATCTTATTGCATGTAGATAAATACAGCCACCACTAGGGAGAGCTAGAGCGCACAGGAAATTACTGCATGTAGATATATGCAGCCACAACTAGGGAGCGCAGGATCTTAATGCATGTAGATATATACAGCCTCCACTAGGGGGAGCTCAGGAGATTACTGTAAAAAGTTATATACAGCCACTACTAGGGAGAGCTAGGGGGCGCAGGATCTTACTGCATGTAGATATATACAGCCACCACTAGGAAGAGCTAGGGAGCGCAGGATCTTACTGCATATACAGTGGGGGAAATAATTATTTGACCCCTCACTGATTTTGTAAGTTTGTCCAATGACAAAGAAATGAAAAGTCTCAGAACAGTATCATTTCAATGGTAGGTTTATTGTAACAGTGGCAGATAGCACATCAAAAGGAAAATCGAAAAAATAACTTTAAATAAAAGATAGCAACTGATTTGCATTTCATTGAGTGAAATAAGTATTTGAACCCCTACCAACCATTAAGAGTTCTGGCTCCCACAGAGTGGTTAGACACTTCTACTCAATTAGTCACCCTCATTAAGGACACCTGTCTTAACTAGTCACCTGTATAAAAGACACCTGTCCACAGAATCAATCAATCAAGCAGACTCCAAACTCTCCAACATGGGAAAGACCAAAGAGCTGTCCAAGGATGTCAGAGACAAAATTGTAGACCTGCACAAGGCTGGAATGGGCTACAAAACCATTAGCAAGAAGCTGGGAGAGAAGGTGACAACTGTTGGTGCGATTGTTCGAAAATGGAGGGAGCACAAAATGACCATCAATCGACCTCGCTCTGGGGCTCCACGCAAGATCTCACCTCGTGGGGTGTCAATGGTTCTGAGAAAGGTGAAAAAGCATCCTAGAACTACACGGGAGGAGTTAGTTAATGACCTCAAATTAGCAGGGACCACAGTCACCAAGAAAACCATTGGAAACACATTACACCGCAATGGATTAAAATCCTGCAGGGCTCGCAAGGTCCCCCTGCTCAGGAAGGCACATGTGCAGGCCCGTCTGAAGTTTGCCAATGAACACCTGAATGATTCAGAGAGTGACTGGGAGAAGGTGCTGTGGTCTGATGAGACCAAAATAGAGCTCTTTGGCATTAACTCAACTCGCTGTGTTTGGAGGAAGAAAAATGCTGCCTATGACCCCCAAAACACCGTCCCCACCGTCAAGCATGGGGGTGGAAACATTTTGCTTTGGGGGTGTTTTTCTGCTAAGGGCACAGGACAACTTATTCGCATAAACGGGAAAATGGACGGAGCCATGTATCGTGAAATCCTGAGCGACAACCTCCTTCCCTCTGCCAGGAAACTGAAAATGGGTCGTGGATGGGTGTTCCAGCACGACAATGACCCAAAACATACAGCAAAGGCAACAAAGGAGTGGCTCAAGAAGAAGCACATTAAGGTCATGGAGTGGCCTAGTCAGTCTCCGGACCTTAATCCAATCGAAAACCTATGGAGGGAGCACAAGCTCAGAGTTGCACAGAGACAGCCTCGAAACCTTAGGGATTTAGAGATGATCTGCAAAGAGGAGTGGACCAACATTCCTCCTAAAATGTGCGCAAACTTGGTCATCAATTACAAGAAACGTTTGACCTCTGTGCTTGCAAACAAGGGTTTTTCCACCAAGTATTAAGTCTTTTTTTGTTAGAGGGTTCAAATACTTATTTCACTCAATGAAATGCAAATCAGTTGCTATCTTTTATTTAAAGTTATTTTTTCGATTTTCCTTTTGATGTGCTATCTGCCACTGTTACAATAAACCTACCATTGAAATGATACTGTTCTGAGACTTTTC
The DNA here is from genome assembly GCF_905171765.1 of Bufo bufo. Classification (NCBI taxonomy): domain Eukaryota; kingdom Metazoa; phylum Chordata; class Amphibia; order Anura; family Bufonidae; genus Bufo; species Bufo bufo. Next base: position 21,008,126 of record NC_053395.1, read on the forward strand.
ATTTCTTTGTCATTGGACAAACTTACAAAATCAGTGAGGGGTCAAATAATTATTTCCCCCACTGTAGATATATACAGCTTCCACTAGGAGGAACTCAGGAGATTACTGTAAAAAGATATATGCAACCACCACTAGGAGGAGCTCATGAGATTACTGCATACAGATATATACAGCCTCCACTAGGAGGAGCTCAGGAACTTACTGCATACAGATAAATACATCGTCCACTAGGTGGAGCTCAGGAGCTTACTGTATACAGATATATACAACATTCACTAGGTGGAGCTCAGGAGCTTACTGTATACAGATTAATACAACATTCACTAGGGGGAGCTCAGGAGCTTACTGTATACAGATTAATACAACATTCACTAGGGGGAGCTCAGGAGCTTACTGTATACAGATTAATACAACATTCACTAGGGGGAGCTCAGGAGCTTACTGTATACAGATATATACATCCACTACTAGGGGATCTCAGGAGCCTACTGCATACATAAATACAACATCCACTAGGGGGAGCTCAGGAAATTACTGCATGCAGATATATACAGCCACCACTAGTGGGATCTCAGGAGTTTACTGTATACATAAATGCAACATCCACTAGGGGGAGCTCAGGAGCTTACTGTATACATAAATACATCATCCACTAGGGGGAGCTCAGGAGATTACTGTATACATAAATACATCATCCACTAGGGGGAGCTCAGGAGATTACTGCATACAGATATATACAGCCACCACTAGAGGGAGCTCAGGAGATTACTGCATACATATATATACAGCCACCACTAGAGGGAGCTCAGGAGATAACTGCATACCAATATATACAGCCTCCACTCAAGGGAGCTCAGAATCTTAATGCATCCAGCTATATACTGCATACCAATATATACAGCTTCCGTTAGGGGCAGCTCAGGAGCATAGTTTTTTTGTTGAGTTCACTGTATAAACTGTTTGCAGTGAGCTCCTGAGCTCCCTCTAGTGGTGGCTGTAGATATTACAACTTTTAGCATTTAGCGCTATGTCTATGCAGGGGATTCAGGCCAACATATAAAATAAATCATGTAGAATGGCGGACGAGGTTAAGAGGTGGAGATTTGCTTCAATGAATTCTTTTTACCCCGTGATCCCCCCAGTTTCCACGTATGTTATACGCCCTCTGCCAGCACATGAAGGGTTAACCCCTCCTTGTCGATCAGAGCTGTATATACATCCATTTTCTCTGAGATTTTCATCTTACGAGCTCAGAAAGTGCCTGAAATTGCAGCATTCCCTGAGAACAAAAGAAGCCATCGGGTTGCTATGGGTTACCGCGCGATTTCTACCTCCGATTTCTACTCCTTTTATACAAAACCTGGAATCGTTTAAGTCTCTATTATATAAAGCCAGAGATTTATTAGACGGAGAGGAGCCTGAAATAAATGGCGCTTATAGATTGCGGGAAAAATAAAACGTGAGGTGAAGTGAAATAACGAGATCAAAGGAAGCCCCGTCGGCCAGACATCTGGATTCATTTTATCCGCTTTTCCGTATATTACGGCTCCGCTCTGTCCCTGGATTTTATTTAGCTTAAAGTCTATGGCTGGAGCTCACCCCAATATCCCTCTCCCCTCATGTCACAGGGATGCAGGAAGCTGAGGTATGAGGGGCTGTCTGGTGGGGTCCTCACACTGTTCTGAGGGTAACTGTGCAAGGTAGTCACAGGGGGCAGGAAGCTGAGGTATGAGGGGCTGTCTGGTGGGGTCCTCACACTGTTCTGAGGGTAACTGTGCAAGGTAGTCACAGGGGGGCAGGAAGCTGAGGTATGAGGGGCTGTCTGGTGGGGTCCTCACACTGTTCTGGGGATAACTGTGCAAGGTAGTCACAGGGATGCAGGAAGCTGAGGTATGAGGGGCTGTCTGGTGGGGTCCTCACACTGTCCTGGGGGTAACTGTGCAAGGTAGTCACAGGGGGCAGGAAGCTGAGGTATGAGGGGCTGTCTGGTGGGGTCCTCACACTGTCCTGGGGGTAACTGTGCAAGGTAGTCACAGGGATGCAGGAAGCTGAGGTATGAGGGGCTGTCTGGTGGGGTCCTCACACTGTTCTGAGGGTAACTGTGCAAGGTAGTCACAGGGGGCAGGAAGCTGAGGTATGAGGGGCTGTCTGGTGGGGTCCTCACACTGTTCTGGGGATAACTGTGCAAGGTAGTCACAGGGATGCAGGAAGCTGAGGTATGAGGGGCTATCTGGTGGGGTTCTCACACTGTTCTGGGGGTCTCTTTGCAAGGTAGTCACAGGGATGCAGGAAGCTGAGGTATGAGGGGCTGTCTGGTGGGGTCCTCACTGTTCTGGGGGTAACTGTGCAAGGTAGTCACAGGGATGCAGGAAGCTGAGGTATGAGGGGCTGTCTGGTGGGGTCTTAACACTTCTGGGGGTAACTGTGCAAGGTAGTCACAGGGGTGCAGGAAGCTGAGATATGAGGGGCTGTCTGGTGGGGTCCTCATGCTGTTCTGGGGGTCCCTGTGCAAGGTAATCACAGGAATGCAGGAAGCTGAGATATGAGGGGCTGTCTGGTGGGGTTCTCACACTGTTCTGGTGGTAACTGTGCAAGGTAGTTACAGGGATGCAGGAAGCTGAGGTATGAGGGGCTGTCTGGTGGGGTTCTCACACTGTTCTGGGGGTCTCTTTGCAAGGTAGTCACAGGGGTGCATGAAGCTGAGATATGAGGGGCTGTCTGGTGGGGTTCTCACACTGTTCTGGGGGTCTCTTTGCAAGGTAGTCACAGGGGTGCAGGAAGCTGAGATATGAGGGGCTGTCTGGTGGGGTCCTCACGCTGTTCTGGTGGTCCCTGTGCAAGGTAGTCACAGGGGAACAGGAAGCTGAGATATGAGGGTCTGCCTGGTGGGGTCCTCACACTGTTCTGGTGGTCCCTGTGCAAGGTAGTCACAGGGGGACAGGAAGCTGAGGTATGAGGGGCTGTCTGGTGGGGTCCTCACACTGTTTTGGGGGTAACTGTGCAAGGTAGTCACAGGGATGCAGGAAGCTGAGGTATGAGGGGCTGTCTGGTAGGGTCCTCACACTGTTCTGGTGGTCCCTGTGCAAGTTAGTCACAGGAAGCTGAGGTATGAGGGGCTGTCTGGTGTGGTCCTCACACTGTTCTGGGGGTAACTGTGCAAGGTAGTCACAGGGATGCAGGAAGCTGAGGTATGAGGGGCTGTCTGGTGGGGTCCTCACACTGTTCTGGGGTTCTCTTTGCAAGGTAGTCACAGGGGGACAGGAAGCTGAGGTATGAGGGGCTGTCTGGTGGGGTCCTCACACTGTTCTGGGGGTAACTGTGCAAGGTAGTCACAGGGATGCAGGAAGCTGAGGTATGAGGGGCTGTCTGGTGGGGTCCTCACACTGTTCTGGGGTTCTCTTTGCAAGGTAGTCACAGGGGGACAGGAAGCTGAGATATGAGGGTCTATCTGGTGTGATCCTCACACTGTTCTGGTGGTCCCTGTGCAAGGTAGTCACAGGGATGCAGGAAGCTGAGATATGAGGGGCTGTCTGGTGGGGTCCTCACACTGTTCTAGTGGTCCCTGTGCTGTGACATGGGGAGAACGAGGTAGTCATCAGTATTTTAGCTCCTCTGCTACGATTTGATATCAATATATGATTGGGGAGGGTCTGACTTTTGGGGTTACTTCAAAAAGCAGAATCCTCCCTGAAAACAGCACTTTATGAGCGTTTTCTGTGCCTGGCGCCAGGATGCCGCATCATCAGCCGCACATTCAGGGAGTCGCCATGTGTTGTGGGGCGTGGCTTACAAAGTGGGTGTGGCCTGCGAAGGGGGCATGTTTCTGATTGTTGCAATCTTCTGAAATCAGTTTGGCCTATGACAGGTCACCAATGTTTGGTCATTGGGGTGGGGGTCAGACCTCCAGGACTCCTGGCGATCACCGTAATTAAAGGGGTGGTCCCATTTGGACATCGATAGGATAGGCGATAAATGTCCGATAGGACTGGGTCCCATCAAGAACAGGACTCCGCCTTCTCCATTTTGGGACCTCTGAACATAGCGGATCACCGACCCGAATATTTTTGGCGGTGAATGGTGAAAGCCGCGCTTGTGCGGTGCGCTCATCGTCTGTGTTGGGACCTCTTTCTTGATATAGGAGCGGGTGCCAGAGACGGTACCCGCACCTATGGGACATTTATGACATATCCTATCAATATGTAACTTGTGTCCAGATGGAAAAACCCCTTTAAGGGGCGCTGTGCCCCCTTCATTGTTTACAATGACACAACGGCTTGTCCCATTCAGTCACGGATTAACTGCGTTACCAGGTACAGACCCTCTGTTGTAGTGATCATTGGGGGTCCGGATGTTGTCACCCCACTGAACATGGATAAGGGGATTAGAGATCAGATTAGGTCGTCGGAGGACCCCTTTATCGCCACAACCTAGTGATACATCATCAGTCACCATTAGTATGGAATCCTTTTAAATAGACAAACCACCGATTACCCCGAGCCTCAAACAGATTTTGCATGGGAGTCCCAGATCCCAAGTTAGCCCCCTGCATTGAGTGCATGGTGGGGTCCATGTTAAATAAAGGGGGCATCGGGAAAACTTTTCTGTCCCTTTAAGAGGAATCAGCTTTGGTGCCACATGCCAAGGGCAGCAATAGAATAACCTAGAAGGGGATTCTCACCTCCCCATCCATACATCTGCATTTGTGTTTCGCGGCACGGTCATGACACACATAGCGTTAATAAGGCTACAGTATGCGCCCACTTCTGTCCTGCCCGGCAGCAGCCTCTCTGTGCATGCTCGGTCTGCCGCCTGTGTGTTTCTGAGGATGTGTGTGGGGCACGGAGCCCTCTAATCTCTTTTTAATTGGTGTGCTCGGAACGGCTGGGTAGAGAAATGACAAAACCCTTCGACAAGAAGGCTCATGCCTCTGCAACACATTCATCTTCTGTTCTGTAGCGCACGGGGAACAGGCACCTTCTGCAAAGGAACAGCTAATCCCCAGCTCAGCGCTCGCAGGGCGCACCGCGTGTGAGGCGGAATCAGGAGGAAGTTCTGATATTTATTTTCAGGTCCTTAGAGGTCCGGCGAAACGCGTTGCGGCATTGATTCCTGTCTCCTCTGCTGAGAGAACCTGCAGACATTTTCTTTTGGTTTCTCCTTCTTTGTCAACAGGAAAAGGAAAAAAAAAAAAGGCTTTTTATTATGAGGGGGTTTCCATTTGGAAGCATCATTGATTATAATGGAGCCGTCACAGGCACAACCGAAACCACTGACACTTCTGAAGGAGCGAGATTCCCGGCAGGCATTACTGAGCAACGCTGACCTATTGTTCTAGAAATAAATGAGCTCTATCTATCCATCATTATTATCTATCTATCTATCTATCTATCTATCTATCTATCTATCTATCTATCTATCTATATATCATTATTATTATCTATCTATCATTATCTATCTATCCAATATCTACACTGAACAAAAATATAAACGCAACACTTTCGGTTTTGCTCCCATTTTGCATGAACTGAACTCAAAGATCTGAAACATTTTCTACAGACACAAAAGACCCATTACTCTCAATTATTGTTCACAAATCTGTCTAAATCCGTGTTAGTGAGCACTTCTCCTTTGCCGAGATAATCCATCCCACCTCACAGGTGTGGCCTATCAAGGTGCTGAGTAGACAGCATGAATATTGCACAGGTGTGCCTTAGACTGCCCACAATAAAAGGCCACTCTGAAATGTGCACAATTTTGCCTTACTGGGGGGGTCAGAAAACCAGTCAGTATCTGGTGTGGCCACCATTTGCCTCACATCTCCGTGGCATAGAGTTGATCAGGTTGATGATTGTGGCCTGTGGATTGTTGGTCCACTCCTCTTCAATAGCTGCGAAGTTGCAGAATATTGACAGGAACTGGAACACGCTGTCGTGTATGCCGATCCAGAGCGTCCCAAACGTGCTCAATGGGTGACATGTCCGGTGAGTATGCTGGCCATGCCAGAACTGGGATGTTTTCAGCTTCCAGGAATTGTGTACAGATCCCTGCAATATGGGGCCGTGCATTATCATGCTGCAACATGAGGTGATGGATGTGGATGAACGGCACAACAATGGGCCCCAGGATCTCCTCACGGTGTCTCTGTGCATTCACAATGCCATCAATAAAATGCACCTGTGTTCATTGTCTATAACATACGCCTGCCCATACCATAACCCCACCGCCACCATGGGCCACTCGATCCACAACGTTGACGTCAGCAAACCGCTCACCCACACGACGCCACACACGCTGTCTGCCATCTGCCCTGAACAGTGAAAACCGTGACTCATCCGTGAGCAGAACACCTCTCCAACGTGCCAGACGCCATCAAATGTGAGCATTTCCCACTCAAGTCGGTTACGACGATGAACTGCAGTCAGGTCTAGACCCCGATGAGGACGAAGAGCAGATGAGCTTCCCTGAGACGGTGTCTGACAGTTTGTGCAGAAATTCTTTGGTTATGCAAACCGATTGTTGCTGCAGCTGTCCGGGTGGCTGGTCTCAGACGATCATGGAGGTGAACATGCTGGATGTGGAGGTCCTGGGCTGGTGTGGTTACACGTGGTCTGCGGTTGTGAGGCCGGTTGGATGTACTGCCAAATTCTCTGAAACGTCTTTGGAGACGACTTATGGTAGAGAAATGAACATTCATTGCACGGGCAACAGCTCTGGTAGACATTTCTGCAGTCAGCATGCCAATTGCACGCTCCCCCAAACGTTGCGACATCTGTGGCATTGTGCTGTGTGATCAAACTGCACATTTCAGAGTGGTCTTTTATTGTGGGCAGTCTAAGGCACACCTGTGATACGAGTATCGCGGCACTTCCATAAAGTGACATGTGCTTTATTCACCAATAAGGCGCGACGTTTCGGTTCACTCCATGGAACTTTTTTAAGCAGTGATAGATAGATAGATATGAGAGATAGATATTAGATAGATAGATAATAGATATTAGGTAGATAGATATGAGATAGATAGATAGATAGTTAGAGAGATCTTTTCTGCACCCGTTGCTCTTGTATGTATGGATATATCTTCACAGTGCTGGATGCTGTATATAGCTCCATGTAAAATAAAGCATGTTTTATATTTAGCACAAATGCTCATTTTCGCCCCCATTTCTGACATATTCCCGCTGGGACAGGAAGCGTGCGCAGCAAACTGCAGCAGACAGTGAAGCGCTGCCACTCGCCAGATCATCTCCCAGAGACCGCTGGGGAGCCGCTTATGCGTCATCTTTCAGTAAATCCCATAAATATATCGCTAATATATCACATTAATTGAGCCTTCTTCAGCCCAGAGCAGGAACAGAAAACAAAAATGCCCTAAATATTTCTTGAAGGAGTAACACGTCTTTGTTACAGGCCCTTTCATACATCCCTCTGGTCCCTTTAGGGAAAAGATGAGAGAAAGGCTTGTATTAACCCTTTGAGGGAATGAGTTGTATGGCAGACACTCTGGGGGCTAAGGCCATTTGGCGGGAAGAAGTCAGACAACAGCCCCCACAGCCTTGTAGTTGTTATGGGGGTTGTCCTTGCCCCCAGTGAGTGGCTGATGTTACCATGCCAATAAGGGGTTGTCACACAACTTTCTGTAGACCCTGTGTGCCAAGCATCATTATATTCTGCATTACTCCATCCTGTGGCTTCGTTATTATATATGACAGTCTTTACTGTAGTTCTAGTGTTATATTTATGAACAATAAAACTCAGGATGGGCAAGGAATATAGGCCTCACACACTTAGGGAAAACTGCAGTGCATAAAAGTTATGCTCAGAAACTCTATTGTATTTCTTCTGGAATGAGGTCACTGGTGAAACACGCTTGAACATTTCTCTTATAACATAATGTTTGATGAGAATTTATCAGTCGAGTTCTGATAATAATGTACATTTGACCACTCAGGTAAAATGTCAGAAAATCTGCAGACCAATCGAATACAGCTCATAAATTATATTAATATAGGCTATAACTAAACATAACCTATCAATGGCTATAGCTTATAAATGACTACAGCCTATAACTAAATACAGACTGTAAATGAATACAGTATATAACGAAATGCAGGCTGTAAATGTATACAGCTTATAATCAAATACAGTCTATAACTATAAGCAGTCTATTAATGATCACAGCCTGTAACTAAACATAATTTGTAAATGACTACAGCCTATAACTAAATACAGACTGTAAATGAATACAGCATATACCTAAATACAGGCTATAAATGTATACAGCTTATAATCCAACACAGTCTATAACTATACACAGCCTATTAATGATCACAGCCTGTAACTAAACATAACTTGTAAATGACTACAGCCTATAACTAAATACAGACTGTAAATGAATATGGCTTATAACCAAACACAGTCTATAAATGACCACAGCCTAGAAGTCAATATAACTTATAGCTAAGCACAGCCCATTAATGATCACAGCCTGTAACTAAACATACCTTGTAAATGACTACAGCCTATAACTAAATACAGACTGTAAATGAATACAGCATATACCTAAATACAGTCTGTAAATGAATATGGCTTATAACGAAACAGTCTATAAATGACCACAGCCTATAAGTGAATATAACTTATAGCTAAGCACAGCCCATTAATGATCACAGCCTGTAACTAAACATACCTTGTAAATGACTACAGCCTATAACTAAATACAGACTGTAAATGAATACAGCCTTCCTGCAGAAGTGGTAGCTGCAAATACAGTGAAGGGGTTTAAGCATGCATGGGATAGGCATAAGGCCATCCTTCATATAAGATAGGGCCGGGGGCTATCCATAGTATTCAGTATATTGGGCAGACTAGATGGGCCAAATGGTTCTTATCTGCCGACACATTCTATGTTCTATGTTCTATGTTCTATATACCTAAATACAGTCTGTAAATGAATATGGCTTATAACGAAACACAGTCTATAAATGACCACAGCCTATAAGTGAATATAACTTATAACTAAGCACAGCCTATGACTCAATATAGCCTACAAATGATGACATCCTATAATTAAACACTGACTATTAGTGATCATGGCCTATAAATTAATGCAGTCTGTATGTGACCACAGTCAATAACTAAACACACCCTTTAAATTACCATAGCCTGTAACTAAACACATCCTAACTGTAGTAACCCTGAACAGTAAGTGAATTGAATTATATTTTTCTGCTTGTGTAGTGAATATTTCTGGCACAAGTGTTTTTTATGTGTCCACCATAATTTTGCTGTTGCATCCTCTCTTTTTGTAGAATTCTTTAAAAAAAGCTTTGGAAACGGATGAAAAATAAGGAATAATTGACGAGGTGTTGGAGGCTGAGCGCCGTCTCTGTCTTCCCTCTCATCCATTCACCATGCTGATTTTTTTCCTCTCTCAGTAGCAAATGCATCAGCCTCACTTCCTTCCTAATGAGCTTGCAAGTGGCCCTATGGGAAATGTACCTTTCTGTAGACTGGGTCCCCCCTCCTTCTTTCTCCAGTTAGGGAGGTCTCATAACACGGCGTGCAGCCGGGGATGTGTGGTTTACATAGAATGCGCAATACATCCGAGTGCAGAGGAACCAGCCAGGTAATATTCTGGTTTCATCAATGTTACTGGAGGACGTAGAAGAGAGAGAGAAAGAGACAGCCGTGGACTCTCTGAGATGGTCCTTACAGTACAGTAATTCCAGGAGAGACGGATGTTTTCCAAATAATGTGAGACATTCACACATCTGACTGCTCTCCATATACTGTATTCAGATATCGTCTGCTGCAAATGTATCCTATAGATAGATAGATATGAGAGATAGATAAATAGATAGATATAAGATAGATAGATAGATAGATAGATAGATGATAGGAGATATATAGATAGGAGATAGATATGAGATAGATAGATAGATAATAGATAGATAGATAGATAGATAGATATGAGATAGATAGAAGATAGATAGATAGATTATAGGAGATAGATAAAAGGTAGAGACTAGAGAGATACATAGCCCAAAATAAATAGGCCAAAATGGTGACTAGTAAGCGGTAGTTGGTACATATTGGGCCAGTCTGGTAACTAGTTAGTTTATACTTGACCAGTCTGGTTGCAAATTAGTTTATTTTAGTCTAATGACTAGTTAGTATATATTATGCCAGCCTGGGGAGTAGTCAGTTTATAATGGATGTCTGGTGACTAGTTACTTTATACTGGACCAGTCTGGTGACTAGTTACTTTATACTGAACCAGTCTGGTGGTTTCTTTATACTGGACCAGTCTGGTGGTTTCTTTATACTGAACCAGTCTGGTGGTTTCTTTATACTGGACCAGTCTGGTGGTTTCTTTATACTGGACCAGTCTGGTGGTTTCTTTATACTGGACCAGTCTGGTGGTTTCTTTTATACTGGACCAGTCTGGTGGTTTCTTTATACTGAACCAGTCTGGTGGTTTCTTTATACTGGACCAGTCTGGTGGTTTCTTTATACTGGACCAGTCTGGTGGTTTCTTTATACTGGACCAGTCTGGTGGTTTCTTTATACTGGACCAGTCTGGTGGTTTCTTTATACTGAACCAGTCTGGTGGTTTCTTTATACTGGACCAGTCTGGTGGTTTCTTTATACTGGACCGGTCTGGTGGTTTCTTTATACTGGACCAGTCTGGTGGTTACGTTATACTGGACCAGTCTCGTGGTTAGTTTATACTGGACCAGTCTGGTGGCTAGTTAGTTTACCTGGTATATTTATGTGCACAGAGCTGCTGATGGACGAGGCCATTATCAGCCGCCCGTCTCCTCTACATCTTCGTCTCATAATGAGGTACATCACAGCTTAATGAGTGCGAGCGGGTGGCGTTAATTGCACCTGTGTGTTGTGGGGGCAGGGCAGTGTGCGTGATTACAGTTCCCAGAACGGGGCGTGCCAGGTGCTGCGATGGCACAACCTTATAGCAAATTGCTGGGTATAAGCTTAATGTTCACACTTCGCAGCAGTGCAGGAAAGCGCTCAATGTAACCTGTGATCCTGACAAGGTGGCAATATGGCGGAGATTTATCTAAGCTGGTACAAAAAGGAAAACTGGCTTAGCATAGTTGTCCATACCAACCAATCACATTCCACCTTTCATATTTCAACGCTTCTTTAGAAAATTAAAGGAGGAATATGATTGGTTGCTATGGGCAACTAAGCCAGCTTCCTTTTGCACCAGTTTTGATAAATCTCCCCCATTGTTTTCGTCTAGCCCCGCCTCCACCTCCATGTTGTCTGTATATTCTCTTTGTGTGTGTGGAGCAGCCCCTCAAATTGAACCCTAACCAGTGCCTAAAACCTTATATTTTTTGTTGCCTATTTTGGCTCAATTTTCACAACTGCAGCAAAACTGTGCTGGTTTTGCAGCGATTTCACCGCAAAAAAAAGTAATCCCACCACCAGTACATACTCTTCCTCCTCCATGACTTGCCCGATTTGCCATTTTCGTGATCACACCAGTCACCCAATACAGCGCCCGCCGCCATTTTACAACAAATTCTTGCTATAGCACCTCCAGAGTTTAGGAGGTCTTATGACAGGTGTCGATAAGAAAGCTACTCTATAAGCTGCCTATTAAAAAGCAAAAAATGGTGGATGCTAAGACATTTCAGTCAGAATGCTGTCAACCGTTAGGATCTGTTCCCATATCGCAAAGTATTTTCGAGATTTTGCCGCAGCGTGCCTATTAAAGGGCTATTCCTCGAAGCCGATTCTATCATTTTTATTTTTTTCAATTTCCACCCACTTCAACCTGAGATTCCTGATTCATGAATAGAATGCAAGTGGCTGACACACAGCCGGATGGCTGTAGGGAGAGCCTATGACTGCCATCAGTGTCCGACCTGAAGAGACTGAAATGGAGGACTCAAGAAGGTGCTGACGCTCTGGTGGAGTGCGAGCGTGGCCTCTCCTGGTAGTGAACGAGCGGATGGCGGTTCAGTGGTCTGTGAAATTCGCGTCGAGGAGCAGGTTGAGCCGCCCTCCCTCTCCTGCCCTCTGCGTCCTGTCACTCACCGGGAGGGGGGGGGGAGAAGACCGCCCCACTGCTCAGTCCACAGCACGCAGGGTCTGCGCTGCAGGTAGTTGAGCTTGTCATCCTCTGGCTGCTGGTAATTAGCCGGAGAACACGAGTCGTCGCTCGTTAGGAGCTCCTTTATAAGCGCAGCTTGAAGGGAAACGACAATGGGAATAAAGATGGGGTTGTCAAGCCAACTCCAGCGCTAGATGAGGTGGGCTATTTCTGCTCACGTTTGGGGTCTCAGGCGGGTGGGGGGGGGTTGGGGGACGCTGGGACTTCAATGAACCATAGGCAGTAATGATGGTAATAGGATGCGCGGCGGCAGTCGCTGTGAGACTTTATGTGTGGTCGCTCGACTCCATCGCAGCTCTTCTTGCTCCTATTGATGAAACCATTTCCCAGAAGACACGTGTTTTTGTTATATTTTTATTTTTTTGGGCTCTTACACCCGTGCTTGAGCTCGCCCGCGTTCTTACTACCGTCCCTCAGTCCCTGACTGACGACCGTCTGCATCGACCGCCATGTGGTAACCGAACGGCTAAGTGGAAAATGTATGAAAAATGTTGTAAAAAAAAAAAAAATTCACCAAAACGGGCCTCGTCAGCATCCACGTAGGGTATGAATTATAACTGGGGAGATTCCGTTTTTTGTTGCGGTGTCGCGAAAACATGCATTTGATCAATGTTTGGGATTTTTTGGTGAGAGATAAATGGAGATGCTCTGCGGCTGCTCTCTGTTGCTCAGAGCCTGCAGAACATCGCGGCGGTCTGTTACCGTTAAAGGTTTTCGATGCTGAACGGGACGATGATTGACGGGCGCGTTACGCCAAGGACTGTGATGCAGACGCCGGCGCGGTTCTGTGACAGCCTCTGCCTCCCTCCGCCATAGGAATGTCTGATTGGTGCTGTGCAGGAGTGTTTTTTTTTTTATTATACTAAAGAGGCAGGCATGTCCTGATGGGAGTTGTAGTACCAAAGAATTTTGTTAAATCAGTGTCGGGCATTGCCCGCCGCCAGGAATAGAAACTGTTCCAGCAAAAATCCCGGTAGCAACCAATCAGATCACTGCTTAGGTTTTCAAAACCTGTTCTGGAAAGATGAAAGCTGGAATCTGATTGGTTGCCATGAGCAACAATGACAACTTGTTTCAGGTTACTATGAGCAACGGCTGCAATCTGATTGGTTGCTCTAAGCGAAAATCTGGTTGTTTTGAGCAACACTGAGAATAGGAATCTTGTTGCTATGAGCAACACAGAGCTGGAATATGATTGGTTGATAAGCGCAACACCAACAGCTAGAATGTGATTTGTTGCTATGAGAAACACTGACACCTGGAATTTGGTTGCTAAAGGAACACTGACAGCTGGAATCGAATTGGTTGCTGTGACAACACTTCCAGCTGGAGATCTGATTGGTTGCTATGAGCAACACCAACAGCTAGAATGGGATTGGTTGCTATGGGAAACACTGACAGCTGGAATCTAGTTGCCATGAGGAACATAGAGCTGGAATCTGATTGGGTGCTATGAGCAACGCTGACAGCTAGAATGTAATTGGATGCTATGAGAAAAACTGACAGCTGGAATCTGGTTGCTATGAGCAACAGTGACAGATGGAATCTACTCTGTTGCCATGGTAACTCTCACAGCTGGAATCTGATTGGTTGCGATAAGCCACACAGACCCCACAATGGCTGAAATATTTACAACCGTCTAATTAACACTTTATTTCTCGGCTGGACACGCACCTGCCATATCTAAATACTTGAGCGTCCCCTGTGGAAAGCAAATGGCGGCCGGGCACAAAGACCGTGAATCCACCCCGGATTTACAGATTTCGTTGCGATATTTTTCATTAGTTCGGACGGTCACGCACGCCACAAAGATGTTATTTTTTTTCCCTATAAATCCCAATAATATTGATGGCATAAACACAAAAAATGGCGCAGGAAAGTATTTACGTTTACCTATAAGACTGTCCCCAGATATGTGCGGCAGTCAAAAATAACATCATTAAATACAGCGTTAAAAAGTCAGTGTTACGCCATTTTTCTCCAGGGGTCTCCTGTACTAACACAGCTATTAAATGTCGCCAAACATGCGGACGTTTTCTGCGCCGCAGCATTATGGCAATCTAAGGATCTAACGTCTAATTTGGGATAAGAGAATTAACCCTTTCATTGTTTTGCCAGCAGACCCCATGAGCTATACAGAGAATACAGTTTGTGTATTGTTTTTTTTTTGGGGGGGAATGCGGCAGGTTGGGGGTGGAGTGGCGGTTTTCGTGAACGAGGGGTTTAGTTAGGGATTGAAATCAGCAGATATCGCGCGTGAGACTTCGGTTAGAAAACGGCTTAAGCCCTTTGATTTCATAGCAAAACTATAAGTAAATAACTGGATTATGTTCAGATGTCGAAAATGGAGGACATGAAAAAAAAAGATTACATAAAAGCCTGTAGCGGCCGCCGTTCCCTGCGCGGCAAATTACCTCTGATTTCTCTGTGCGCTGCCTGCTGTATGAATACATAGATTTATTATTTTTATTTTTTATTATTTGGATAAATTTGTGGAAAAATTTAATTACAGACAAGATGGCGGTTATCCGGTCACAGGCGTTGGAGAGGGTGGCGACATTGCGGATGCCCCTGTCGCGGGCAGGGAGGTGACAGTCTTATCAGGGATGACTCTGATTTCGTCCTGGGGAGAATTAGCAATTTGACGCAGAGATGGAAGGAGAGATAGACGGGCATACGGCGTGACGGCGAGGAAGAGGAGACACAGAGGACGGAAGTAAGGAAGAAGGAGAGGGCGGGAGGATGAGAGACGGAAAAAGGGACATTGAGGACGAGGCAAAACGAACGGAGAACCGTTAACAAAAATTAGATGCAGAAAATGGCTTTTAATCTGGCATCTGATAGTCCGCCATGGTTTGTGAGGGGAAACCCCATCGAAGGGTCACATTTTAAATCTGCGTACGATTCCCACCGCACACACTGAGACAAGGGCTCAACAGGGAACGCTCGCCGAAATCCACGGAAAATTACCGCCGCAAGAATGTACCCTTTAAACAATTTTCTGTCACTTTCTGATAATCTGTAATAATTCCGGGCTATGCTGGATTACCAGCCTCATCGGTTTTTGTTTTCCTTATTGCTGGTGACACAGGGAGTATGTAGTCGATGTCTTGTTGCCCTTAGCAACCATTCGGTGACCACCTTCTATATTCCCAGTCCCATTTGGAAAATAAAAGCTGAACTGTGATTGGCTGATCTAGACAGTGAGTGATACCTTCCATGGCGCAGGGGTAAGAATTCTTGGAATCGTCTCCTGACTGTGATGGAGCGGGCATCATATTCCCATGCGCTTGCAGTGTTAAAATATCCAGGTAGCACTTATCTGCTATAAGTACACCGGCTGCAACATCATCCTCACAGCATTCCAGCTTTTAGTGAGATTGATATGTCTCCGGGGGTTTCCTAATGCCTTGTTTAATCCTCGAGGTGTGATCAGGAAGTAACCTTGTCTGCTGGCGAAACCTGCGTCATACCGACCAAAATTAGAAAGAACGACCCTACAGCAGTGACTCTGAGATGCCAGGCTGTTCATGGGGGCAGAGCGCAGGCAAGAGTGGCAGGGTGTGTGCCCATGAGAAGAGAAAAGTGATATATGCATGGTAACCACATGGGAGGCAATAGCCTAAACGGTGCCTCATGTGTGTGTGCTTCAGTGTGCCCATCCCAATACAGCTTACCATAGCTAGGGCACTCAGAAAATAGGGGCAGAAGGTACAAACTCCAGCTAGTGATGCACACTGATGGTTTTCCCGTATTACAAGTTCTATACATGTTTAGATAGAATAGGTGGAGAAGATACAAACAACATGCAAATTCTATATATAACACTATAATACTGCCCCTATGTACAGGAATATAACTACTACAACACTGTCCCTTTATGTACAAGAATATAACTACTATAATACTGCTTCTATGTACAAGAATATACTGTAACTACTATAATACTGCTCCTATGTACAAAAATATAACTACTATAATACTGCTTCTATGTATAAGAATATACTGTAACTACTATAATACTGCTCATATGTATAGGAATATAACTACTATAATACTGCCTCCTATGTACAAGAATAGTTAGCACTCAGAAAATAGGGGCAGAAGGTACAAACTCCAGCTAGTGATGCACACTGGTGGTTTTCCCGTATTACAAGTTCTATACATGTTTAGATAGAATAGGTGGAGAAGATACAAACAACATGCAAATTCTATATATAACACTATAATACCGCCTCATATGTACCAGAATATAACTACTATAATACTGCTCTTATGTACAAAAATATAACTACTATAATACTACCTCCTATGTACAAGAGTATAACTACTATAATACTGCTCCTATTAACAAGAAATTAACTACTATAATACTGCCTCCTATGTACAAGAATATAACTACTATAATACTGCCTCCTACGTACAAGAATATAACTACTATAATACTGCTCCTATGTACAAGAATATAACTACTATAATACTGCCTCCTATGTACATGAACATAACTACTATAATACTGCTCCTATGTACAAGAATATAACTACTATAATACTGCCTCCCATGTACAGGAATATAACTACTATAATACTGCTCCTATGTACAAGAATATAACTACTATAATACTGCCTCCTATGTACAAGAATATAACTACTATAATACTGCTCCTATGTACAAGAATATAACTACTATAATACTGCTCCTATGTACAAGAATATAACTACTATAATACTGCTCCTATGTACAAGAATATAACTACTATAATACTGCTCCTATGTACAAGAATATAACTACTATAATACTGCTCCTATGTACAAGAATATAACTACTATAATGCTGCCTCCTATGTACAAGAATATAACTACTATAATGCTGCCCCCTATGTGCAAGAATATAACTACTATAATACTGCTCCTATGTACAAGAATATAACTACTATAATACTGCTCCTATGTACAAGAATATAACTACTATAATACTGCCTCCTATGTACAAGAATATAACTACTATAATACTGCCTCCTATGTACAAGAATATAACTAATATAATACTGCCTCCCATGTACAGGAATATAACTACTATAATACTGCTCCTATGTACAAGAATATAACTACTATAATACTGCCTCCTATGTACAAAAATATAACTACTATAATACTGCCTCCTATGTACAAGAATATAACTACTATAATACTGCTCCTATGTACAAGAATATAACTACTATAATACTGCTCCTATGTACAAGAATATAACTACTATAATACTGCCTCCTATGTACAAGAATATAACTACTATAATACTGCCTCCTATGTACAAGAATATAACTAATATAATACTGCTCCTATGTACAAGAATATAACTACTATAATACTGCTCCTATGTACAAGAATATAACTACTATAATACTGCCTCCTATGTACAAGAATATAACTACTATAATACTGCTCCTATGTACAAGAATATAACTACTATAATACTGCCTCCTATGTACAAGAATATAACTACTATAATACTGCTCCTATGTACAAGAATATAACTACTATAATACTGCCTCCTATGTACAAGAATATAACTACTATAATACTGCCTCCTATGTACAAGAATATAACTACTATAATACTGCCTCCTATGTACATGAACATAACTACTATAATACTGCTCCTATGTACAAGAATATAACTACTATAATACTGCCTCCCATGTACAGGAATATAACTACTATAATACTGCTCCTATGTACAAGAATATAACTACTATAATACTGCCTCCTATGTACAAGAATATAACTACTATAATACTGCTCCTATGTACAAGAATATAACTACTATAATACTGCTCCTATGTACAAGAATATAACTACTATAATACTGCTCCTATGTACAAGAATATAACTACTATAATACTGCTCCTATGTACAAGAATATAACTACTATAATACTGCTCCTATGTACAAGAATATAACTACTATAATGCTGCCTCCTATGTACAAGAATATAACTACTATAATGCTGCCCCCTATGTGCAAGAATATAACTACTATAATACTGCTCCTATGTACAAGAATATAACTACTATAATACTGCTCCTATGTACAAGAATATAACTACTATAATACTGCCTCCTATGTACAAGAATATAACTACTATAATACTGCCTCCTATGTACAAGAATATAACTAATATAATACTGCCTCCCATGTACAGGAATATAACTACTATAATACTGCTCCTATGTACAAGAATATAACTACTATAATACTGCCTCCTATGTACAAAAATATAACTACTATAATACTGCCTCCTATGTACAAGAATATAACTACTATAATACTGCTCCTATGTACAAGAATATAACTACTATAATACTGCTCCTATGTACAAGAATATAACTACTATAATACTGCCTCCTATGTACAAGAATATAACTACTATAATACTGCTCCTATGTACAAGAATATAACTACTATAATACTGCCTCCTATGTACAAGAATATAACTACTATAATACTGCTCCTATGTACAAGAATATAACTACTATAATACTGCCTCCTATGTACAAGAATATAACTACTATAATACTGCCTCCTATGTACAAGAATATAACTACTATAATACTGCCTCCTATGTACATGAACATAACTACTATAATACTGCTCCTATGTACAAGAATATAACTACTATAATACTGCCTCCCATGTACAGGAATATAACTACTATAATACTGCTCCTATGTACAAGAATATAACTACTATAATACTGCCTCCTATGTACAAGAATATAACTACTATAATACTGCTCCTATGTACAAGAATATAACTACTATAATACTGCTCCTATGTACAAGAATATAACTACTATAATACTGCTCCTATGTACAAGAATATAACTACTATAATACTGCTCCTATGTACAAGAATATAACTACTATAATACTGCTCCTATGTACAAGAATATAACTACTATAATGCTGCCTCCTATGTACAAGAATATAACTACTATAATGCTGCCCCCTATGTGCAAGAATATAACTACTATAATACTGCTCCTATGTACAAGAATATAACTACTATAATACTGCTCCTATGTACAAGAATATAACTACTATAATACTGCCTCCTATGTACAAGAATATAACTACTATAATACTGCCTCCTATGTACAAGAATATAACTAATATAATACTGCCTCCCATGTACAGGAATATAACTACTATAATACTGCTCCTATGTACAAGAATATAACTACTATAATACTGCCTCCTATGTACAAAAATATAACTACTATAATACTGCCTCCTATGTACAAGAATATAACTACTATAATACTGCTCCTATGTACAAGAATATAACTACTATAATACTGCTCCTATGTACAAGAATATAACTACTATAATACTGCCTCCTATGTACAAGAATATAACTACTATAATACTGCCTCCTATGTACAAGAATATAACTAATATAATACTGCTCCTATGTACAAGAATATAACTACTATAATACTGCTCCTATGTACAAGAATATAACTACTATAATACTGCCTCCTATGTACAAGAATATAACTACTATAATACTGCTCCTATGTACAAGAATATAACTACTATAATACTGCCTCCTATGTACAAGAATATAACTACTATAATACTGCTCCTATGTACAAGAATATAACTACTATAATACTGCCTCCTATGTACAAGAATATAACTACTATAATACTGCCTCCTATGTACAAGAATATAACTACTATAATACTGCCTCCTATGTACAAGAATATAACTACTATAATACTGCTCCTATGTACAAGAATATAACTACTATAATACTGCCTCCTATGTACAAGAATATAACTACTATAATACTGCTCCTATGTACAAGAATATAACTACTATAATACTGCCTCCTATGTACAAGAATATAACTACTATAATACTGCCTCCTATGTACAAGAATATAACTACTATAATACTGCCTCCTATCTACTATAATGTGCAACTCTCTCCGTCCAGTGTTAGGAAACTTGTGTAAATTGTTGAAGGCTTGCTCCATCTTCCAGTCTGGGAAGAGTTAATGCCTGGCTGCTGTTACCCTGTGATGTTGTTGCGGTTCCTCTTTTACGGATTTTTATTTCATGATTACTATTATACCAGGATAGACGTCGGGCGTTCCGGTGAGGCCCTGTGCTCCGGTCTCTGTCAGATATGGAGTAGGATCCGTATTTTGCTCGCTCTGTCGCCCCCTGACTGCACTGATGCTCTGTGACCTCCGCCGCAGTCGGCTCGCTCTATCGGAGGAGGTGGCGTTAGAAGCCGCTCCGACTCCATCTCTGTCTCTCATGGACTAATGACTTATAAGCCGTGTGACATTTTTGGAGTCAGGAGCCGTCACACACAGATTCTCCCGGAATAGGGCTTCTCGCATTCAGCGCAGGATGTTGGTCCCTAGGGGACGACGCATTCCCCTCCCCCATCCCTTTATCATTTCTTACCATCCCAGGTGAACTGATGCTCTATAATCATCTAGCAAAGATATAGCAGAGCTGGGTTTGACTTTCGGGCCGTGTTGTTTGCCGCTTTCCTGCAGTCCTATGTAAAACCACATATAATCGCTTATAATATCATCACTAAAATAAGGTAGCAAATGTACCTGCAGTCCTGTGTAAAATATATGATAGGGTTAACAAGAAGTCCTAAAAATAACCGGCTTCCCTGCAGTCCTATGTAAAACCAAAACTGGTGAATTTCATTAATAGTAAGATGTCATGTAAATCCACAATGAATGTTATATTAGAATTATATGGTAGATTTTCCTGCAGTCCTATGCAAAACTGAAAATGATGGCATATTAACAGGTAACACATATACACACACAGTCCTATGTAAAATAGTAATGGATTATGCTTTCTCGCTTAACTTCGATAATAGGTTTACCTGCAGTCCTATGTAAAATAAATGGCACACTATGGTCTCATGTTGAATAATAAGTATGCCTGCAGTCCTATGTAAAAACACAAATTATTCATTATAATATAACTAAGAGTGCAGTCCTGTGTCAACTGCAGTTCTATGTAATATAGTAATACCTTATGCTCTCTTAGTTATTATAGTAGTTAACCTGCAGTCCTATGTAAAATAAATGGACACTATGCTCTTGTGATGAATAATAAGTATGCTTGCAGTCCTATGTAAAAACACAAATAAATCATTATAATATAACTAAAAGTGCAGTCCTGTGTAAACTGCAGTTTTGTGTAATATAGTAATACCTTATATTAGGTTTACCTGCAGTCCTATGTAAAAGAAATGGCACACTATGCTCTCGTGATGAATAATAAGTATGCTTGTAGTCCTATGTAAGACCACAAATAAAGCATCATTCACACGTCCGTCTCAAATCCGTGAGCAGCTGGTCAGTGTCAAATCCGTGTGTCCGTTTTTTTGCTGTCCGTGTTGCATCCGTGTTTGGCCTCATGCACATGGCCGTTGTTCCGTTCCGTGGCCCCGCAAAAAAATTAGAACATGTCCTATTCTTGTCCGTTTTGCGGACAAGAATAGGCATTTCTACAATGGGCCGCCCGTTCTGTTCCGCAAATTGCGGAAGGCACACGGGCGGCTTCCGTTTTTTGCAGATCCGCGGTTTGCGGACCGCAAAAAACGGAACGGTCGTGTGCATGAGGCCTTTCATTGACACTGAACAGCTGAAAAATAATTCTCAAAGCATCTCTTCTTAATGATCCGTGAAACACGGATGCAACACGGATGCCATAAACTGTAAGGCTACATGCACACGACCGTATGTGTTTTGCGGTCTGTATGGCATCCGTTTTTTTTGCGGATCCGTTTTTTTTGCGGATCCATTGTAATAATGCCTATCCTTGTCCACAAACTAGAAAAAAATAGGACATGCACTATTTTTTTTGGCGGGGCAACGGAACGGACATACTGATGCGGACAGCACACGGTGTGCTGTCCGCGCTTTTTGCGGACCCATTGAAATGAATAGGTCCGCATCCTATCCGCAAAAAAAAACGGAACTGACACGGAAACAAACAACGTTCGTGTGCATGTAGCCTAATGGACGTGATGGATCCGTGAACACGGCCAAAATCGGGCATGCATCCATGCTAAAAACACGGACCCACGGACCGCGCTAAAACACTGGTGTGCGAACGAGGCTTACCGTGCAGTCCTACATAAACTGCAGTCCTATGTAAAACACATGGTAAAATAATATAATATTCCTGCAGTCCTATGTAAAACCACACAGAACATATTATGCCAAACGACATGTTCAGCTCTGCTACATACATACAGTGAAATCTTACAACCCCTGGCATCAGTTGGGGGGCCGGGGCTCTGCTATGAAGGTTAAATCCTCTGATGGGGGATTTTTTATGTAACACAGAGGCCTGTTTGAGGAGGAGATCAGCGAGGGCCCCTCCGAAGCGAATTCTCTGTGGGTGGGCGAATCCAGCGTCTCAGAAAGCTCCCCACGGCCGCCAAGCTGGTCAAATTGAGGCCGAAAATGAGGTCTGCTGGTTATAAAGAGGGGGTCCAGGCGTGAGAGGGGGGCCGTGTGGGGTATGGCCGGTGTGAAAGGAAATGGCATTAGACGTGTGGGATGATTCCTTACCTCTAAAAAAAAATAATCTGAAATCGTCACGCTTTCACAGAATCCCGCAGGCTCAGCAAAGGCCACAGTAATTGGCAGAGCAGATTTTTTTCATTTGAATTATAATTTACTGCATTGAATATTAATATTTTGATGTTAATAGATATTTTTTTTTGGGGGGGGGGGGGGGGACAATCGCTGAAATAACAATTCCTTATATTCTTCCGTTCAGTTTCACAATTTCTGTGTCTGGAAAAGTTGGGTAACAACTGATACCGCCGCTGCTACTTCTTACTTCGGGGTTGTCACTCAGTCCTTGAAGGGGCATTCCCACTTATAGTTTAAAAAAAAAATGGACAATCTTTTTAAAGGGGTATTCCAATTTCTAACTTCTGTGACCCCCACCTATTCAGAAAATGAAGGGTTAACGGCGCTGGTCTAGCGCTGAATCCCCGTCTATGTTTTCCCTGCAGTTCTACAACATTCTCTGGATTCTGGCGAAGGGGGACCCAGTGGGATAACCCCACGATCATAAAGTGATGCCAGAGTGATATAAGATGCAAATACTTGTTTAAAGGGGTTGTCCATTTTTCAATCTGAAGATAAGCTGATCACTGGGACCTTCAGCAGTCAGTAAGTGTTCAGTTTCCCTACAGCTCCTCCGCAGGCGAAATTAAGCATTACACTGTTTTCATTGAAATCAATGGGCTCTCTGCATGGACGTGCGCGGTCCTCCAGAGCAGGAGATGCTCTTGTAGCTGCTGTTTGTACTGTATGGAAAAGCTTTCCTATGTGTGCTGTAAACTTCCATCAGGAAGCAGTATAGAAATGCAATGGTTCTTCTCCATGCTGGAGGAGGCGGAGCTACAGAAAGAGAAGGAGAGAAGGTGGGCGGAGACAGCAGGGGCTGTGCATTTCTATGAAGCCTGGGTGACTCTGTGACTAAATCCAGACTCCCTCCCTAGGTATTCCGGGAGCCATCTTTCGCACCAAGATCTCTGCTTGCTGTCAGTGAATGGACAGACCTAATAGGTCTCACAGCTGAGGGTTTGTTACAATTGTATCCAGTCTAGGCAATCCTCTGTGAGCGAAGCACCCATTGTCCTGATAGCTGGTTACAACGTATCAGTGCAGGTAGGAGATATGTTTGTATAGACTGGATACATTGTAGCAAAGCCTCAGGTTTTTCAGCCCCTCTGCGGGTGCCTAACTATAGCCATAGCAGCCATAGCATTTGCTATAGGGCCTAGAGGTTGAGGGGCCCAGAACAATATGGCGGCTTTTTTTTTTTTTTTCTCCCTGTATGTGGTTTTCTGATATATGGCGCTATTATACATACCAGTAATTATTGCTGTTTGAATTTTCTTACACTAGGTGGTGGGGCCCCTTCTTATTTTGCTGTGGGGCCCCTATGTTTGATAGTTACGCTTCTGCAGCTAGGTTTTATCTATAGCCGGTTTGTGTAATAACCTTGAGTTTTTTTATTTGCATCAGCGCAATTATCCCCGCGCTGGGCGCTCATTGTAAAGGAGTCCTCCGTGCAGGGGCCCGGCTGCTGCCTCCGCCGCGTCTCTGGTGGCCTTCTGGAGAAGGCCGGCTCTGTCATCGTGAGTCATGTGCAAGAAGGGACAAGGCTACATCTGTTGTGCAGACAGATCTGGCACACAAAGCTCCCCCCCCCCCTCTACCGCCCAGCGAATGGAAATCAGTCGTGTGGCCTGAGCCCGCATGTCAGTCCTGGCAGTGTGGAGGGGGCCCCCGGACCACAGTGTACACCGCTTGCCCATTATTCCGCCATTAGTCGCCTGGCACTGGATGCACTTATAGTGTACATCACTCTGCAGAATCTTCCTGCTCAGTAAGTGAGACACTCCACCAATTTCCCCTGAGACTCGTGAAGCTGGAATGTAATAGGGACAGCAGACAGAGCGGTACCGCGCGGTAATAAGGCACTTACCGGGCGCACGTCGTGTCACATCACAAGGTTCACGAGTAGATCCTTCTTCCTCATGCCAAAAGTTATCCGTTACAAGGTTTTACTGCTAAGTGATTTTGCCCTTTAAAGATATTTTACAAGAAATTTCCACTTTTCAAACCTTTTTAAAGATTATATATGGATATAATTACTATAAAACATGGGGTCACTGTGCATCTAACTTACATCCTGTATTATACTCCAGAGCTGAACTCACTATTCTGCTGGTGGAGTTACTGTGTACATACATTACATTACTTATCCTGTACTGATCCTGAGTTACATCCTGTATTATACTCCAGAGCTGCACTCACTATTCTGCTGGTGGAGTCACTGTGTACATACATTACTTATCCTGTGCTGATCCTGAGTTACATCCTGTATTATACTCCAGAGCTGCACTCACTATTCCGCAGCTCTAGAGTACACAGGATATAACTCAGGATCAGTACAGGATAAGTAATGTAATGTATGTACACAGTGACTCCACCAGCAGAATAGTGAGTGCAGCTCTGGAGTATAATACAATATATAACTCAGGATCAGTACAGGATAAGTAATGTAATGTATGTACACAGTGACTGCACCAGCAGAATAGTGAGTGCAGCTCTGGAGTATAATACAGGATGTAACTCAGGATCAGTACAGGATAAGTAATGTAATGTATGTACACAGTGACTGCACCAGCAGAATAGTGAGTACAGCTCTGGAGTATAATACAGGATGTAACTCAGGATCAGTACAGGATAAGTAATGTAATGTATGTACACAGTGACTCCACCAGCAGAATAGTGAGTGCAGCTCTGGAGTTCAATACAAGCTATAACTCAGGATCAGTACAGGATAAGTAATGTAATGTATGTACACAGTGACTGGACCAGCAGAACAGTGAGTGCAGCTCTGGAGTAGAATACAAGATATAACTCAGGATCAGTACAGGATATGTAATGTAATGTATGTACACAGTGACTGCACCAGCAGAACAGTGAGTACAGCTCTGGAGTATAATACAGGATGTAACTCAGGATCAGTACAGGATAACATAGTAACATAGTAACATAGTACATAAGGCCGAAAAAAGACATTTGTCCATCCAGTTCGGCCTGTCATCCTACAAGTTGATCCAGAGGAAGGCAAAAAAAACCTGTGAGGTAGAAGCCAATTTTCCTCACTTTAGGGGAATAAAAAATTCCTTCCCGACTCCAATCAGGCAATCAGAATAACTCCCTGGATCAACGACCCCTCTCTAGTAGCTATAGCCTGTAATATTATTACACTCCAGAAATACATCCAGGCCCCTCTTGAATTCCTTTATTGTATTGTTACATAGGATAAGTAATGTAATGTATGTACACAGTGACTCCACCAGCAGAATAGTGAGTGCAGCTCTGGAGTATAATACAAGATATAACTCAGGATCAGTACAGGATAAGTAATGTAATGTATGTACACAGTGACTGCACCAGCAGAATAGTGAGTGCAGCTCTGGAGTATAATACAGGATGTAACTCAGGATCAGTACAGGATCAGTAATGTAATGTATGTACACAGTGACTGCACCAGCAGAATAGTGAGTGCAGCTCTGGAGTATAATACAGGATGTAACTCAGGATCAGTACAGGATAAGTAATGTATGTACACAGTGACTCCACCAGCAGAATAGTAAGTGCAGCTCTGGAGTATAATACAGGATGTAACTCAGGATCAGTACAGGATAAGTAATGTAATGTATGTACACAATTACTCCACCAGCAGAATAGTGAGTGCAGCTCTGGAGTATAATACAGGATGTAACTCAGGATCAGTACAGGATAAGTAATGTATGTACACAGTGACTGCACCAGCAGAATAGGGAGTGCAGCTCTGGAGTATAATACAGGATATGACTCAGGATCAGTACAGGATAAGTAATGTAATGTATGTACACAGTGACTGCACCAGCAGAATAGTGAGCGCAGCTCTGGAGTATAATACAGGATGTAACTCAGGATCAGTACAGGATAAGTAATGTATGTACACAGTGACTGCACCAGCAGAATAGTGAGTGCAGCTCTGGAGTATAATACAGGATGTAACTCAGGATCAGTACAGTGATTCTGCGTCTTTTGATTATTACTTTTACCTATATACTATATAAACTGCCTCCTGAATTACAGAACATTATTGGAGCTGAGCTCTTAGAAGTATATCTGATAACAAGCTTGTTGACTGTTTCCAGTCTCACTCCATAGCTAGGCCGTTTTGCCATACAGGACTCCTACAACCCCTGTGGGATCTGTAATGGTACAGCCATATTGATCACATTGCTTTTCTGGAATAATAGTCGCCACCCTACCCAATAGTTGTCACAGCCCCTCCCCGGTATGAGGATTTAAAAAAATGTCCTTTATTATAATAATCCATTTTAACCCTTCGATAAAACCAGTTGTGTACTAACTGAGACTTTTAGTTTGTGACAGCAGAAATTCTGACTTAGAAACCTGTGAATTTTTCCTGAAATGTCCGTGTATTTCCGCCATGTAGCCATCGTCCGCGTCGCCACTTTAATTCGCTGCTGAGAATAGCTGCCACATTTGGGGACCTGATCTCGGCTGTCTAATGATGTGTCGTTTCTAACTGTCCTTGAATCCACGCTCACACTGAGCCATTGAAGTCGAGCAGTTGGCTATAGAACGCACTGATAATAAGAGGTTTCATTAAAACTGAATATATGTATGGGGTGGGAGGGAGCGGGCGAGCCGTATACCGCCAGCGTCATCATAGACAGTGCTGTATACTGTATCCTGTGCAGCAGGCTGCCTAGATAGGTAAAAACCCAGACCTGCTGCTCATCCTGAGCTTTCTGGTTCATACACTCAGCAAAAATATAAAGACAACACTTTTGTTTTTACTCCCATTTTGCATGAGCTGAACTCAAAGATCTGAAACATTTTCTACATACACAAAAGACCCTTAAGGCTACATGCACACGACCGTTGTGTGTTTTGCGGTCTGCAAATCGCAGCTCCGCAAAACACTGATGGCGTCCGTGTGCGTTCTGCAGTTTGCGGAACGGACAGCCTTTAATATAACTACCTATTCTTGTCCGCAAAGCGCGGACAAGAATAGGACAGGTTATATTTTTTTTGCGGACCACGGAAAGGAGCAACGGATGCGGACAGCACACGGACATCTGTATGTCATCCTTTTTTTTTTTTGCGGTCGTGTGCATGTAGCCTTACTCTCAAATATTGTTCACAAATCTGTCTGGGCTCTTTCACACGAAAGTTTTTTGCGTTGCGTATTCGGTCCGTTTTTTGCGGTCCGTATACGGAACCATTCATTTTAGTGGTTCCGCAAAAAAACCTGAATGTACTCCGTATGCATTGCGTTTCTGTATTTCCGTTTTTCTGTTCCGTTCAAAGATAGAACATGTCCTATTATTGCCCGCAAATCATGTTCTGCGGCTCCATTCAAGTCAATGGGTCCGCAAAAAAAACAGAACACATACGGAATGTACTCCGTAGGTCTTCCGTATCCATTCTGTTTTTGCGGAACCATCTATTGAAAATGTTATGCCCAGCCCAATTTTGTAATTACTATATACTATATATGCCATACGGAAAAACAGAACAGAACCGGAAACACTACTGAAAAAAACCTTGGAAAAACGGATCCGGGAAAAATGGCCCGCAAAACACTGAAAAAGCTATACCATCGTGTGAACGAGCCCTAAATCTGTGTTAGTCAGCACTTCTCCTTTGCCAAGATAATCCATCCCACCTCACAGGTGTGGCATATCAAGGTGCTGATTAGACAGCATGAGTATTGCACAGGTGTGCCTTAGACTGCCCACAATAAAAGGCCACTCTGAAATGTGCACAGTTTTGTCTTACTGGGGGGGGGGGGGGGTGTCAGAAAACCAGTCAGTATCTGGTGTGGCCACCGTTTGCCTCACATCTCCGTGGCATAGAGTTGATCAGGTTGATGATTGTGGCCTGTGGATTGTTGGTCCACTCCTCTTCAATAGCTGCGAAGTTGCAGAATATGGGCAGGAACTGGAACACGCTGTCGTATACGCCGATCCAGAGCATCCCAGACATGCTCAATGGGTGCCATGTCCGGTGAGTATGCTGGCCATGCCAGAACTGGGATGTTTTCAGCTTCTAGGAATTGTGTACAGATCCCTGCAATATGGGGCCGTGCATTATCATGCTGCAACATGAGGTGATGGTCGTGGATGAACGGCACAACAATGGGCCCCAGGATCTCATCACGGGATCTCTGTGCATTCACAATGCCATCAATAAAATGCACCTGTGTTCATGGTCTATAACATACGCCTGCCCATACCGTAACCCCACCGCCACCATGGGCCACTCGATCCACAACGTTGACGTCAGCAAACCGCTCACCCACACGACGCCACACACGCTGTCTGCCATCTGCCCTGAACAGTGAAAACTGGGACTCATCCGTGAACAGAACGCCTCGCCAACGTGCCAGACGCCATCGAATGTGAGCATTTCCCACTCAAGTCGGTTACGACGATGAACTGCAGTCAGGTCCAGACCCCGATGAGGACGACGAGCAGACGAGCTTCCCTGAGACGGTTTCTGACAGTTTGTGCAGAAATTCTTTGGTTATGCAAACCGATTGTTGCTGCAGCTGTCCGGGGGGCTGGTCTCAGACGATCATGGAGGTGGACATGCTGGATGTGGAGGTCCTGGGCTGGTGTCGTTACACGTGGTCTGCGGTTGTGAGGCCGGTTGGATGTACTGCCAAATTCTCTGAAACGTCTTTGGAGACGGCTTATGGTAGAGAAATGAACATTCATTGCACGGGCAACAGCTCTGGTAGACATTCCTGCAGTCAGCATGCCAATTGCACGCTCCCCCAAACGTTGCGACATCTGTGGCATTGTGCTGTGTGATCAAACTGCACATTTCAGAGTGGTCTTTTATTGTGGGCAGTCTAAGGCACACCTGTGCAATATTCATGCTGTCTAATCAGCACCTTGATATGCCACACCGGTGAGGTGGGATGGATTATCTCGGCAAAGGAGAAGTGCTCACTAAGGGTCCATTCACACGTCCGTAAATGTTTTTCGGATCCGCAAAACACGGACACCTGCAATGTGCGATCCGCAATTTGCGGACCGCACATCACAGACACTATAATAGAAAATGCCTTTTCTGGACCGCAATTGCGGACAAGAATAGGACATGTTCTATTTTTTTCAGGAACAGAATTGTGGATCCCGAAAAAACTGACCCTGAAAAAATAGATGCGGATCCTGGAAATGCGGATTCGCATCCGTTCCCGCCCCATTGAAAGTGAATGGGTCCGCAAATTGCGGAACGAATGCGGACCCAAATTACGGATGTGTGAATGGACCCGAACACAGATTTAGACAGATTTGTGAGCAATATTTGAGAGTAATGGGTCTTTTGCGTATGTAGAAAATGTTTCAGATCTTTGAGTTCAGCTCATGCAAAATGGGAGCAAAACCGAAAGTGTTGTGTTTATATTTTTGCTCAGTGTAGATATAGAATGCCAAAGCTTCAGTGAAGACTGACACTTACATGGAATAACTCCACCTGGCAGTACATATTTCTAGCCCCTTTAGGTTCCGTGGAAGGTTGGGTGACATGCCCCAGGGGTGCACCTAGACTTTCTGCTGCCTGAGGCGAAAACTGAAACGGCGCCCCTCCCTCCCCAATGCCAATTTCTTAACCTGACCACTTCCCTTCTGCCCATGGACCTTTGGCTGCCCTGCTCTTGCCCCTACCTGGTGCTGCCTGAGGTGATCGCCTCACCTCGCCTCATTGGTGGTGCACCCCTGATCGGTTGTATCACCTAAGAAGAGAACTTACCCACTGATCCGTCCACTTTCATGGGTCTAGATCAGGCATCCTCAAACGGCGGCCCTCCAGCTGTTGTAAAACTACAACTCCCACAGTGCCCTGCTGTAGGCTGATACCTGTAGGTTGTTCGGGCATGCTGGGAGTTGTAGTGTTGCAACAGCTGGAAGGCCGCAGTTTGAGGATGCCTGGTCTAGAGATCATGTAAGAAGATCTTGGATACGACACAGAACGGCTCTGCATGTTGAATACATATATGGGTACAGAGCAAAATGTCATCTCCAAGGGAGCCGAAAATGAAACGCAAACACTTAAAGGGTTAAGACTGAGAAAATGGAAGTGCAATCACATTGATGCTATGCAGAGACACTGGTGCACAGAGCAGTTCTGTGCATCCAAGGGCATTGGCCATAAGGGACTACAGTACACGGTTAGCGGTCTATACGGTTTACACTGAGAACCTTGGATATGACACGAGATTACAGTGTATACATGTATAAAGCATGGCTGCCAGGTCCAAGGGCACCGACAATAAGACAGCCTTGCACATGACACGACGCCACTCTATAAACTGCATACATCCCTATAGCGGGGATGAGCACTCCAGCCGTTCTGAAAGTACAACGCCTGCTGGGAGTTGTAGTTTCACAGGTTGCTCTGACCCCTGACCTATACATAAAGCATTGTTGCGAGATCCAAGGGAGATGATTCTACAAGATTCCAAGCTGGACACATTGGATATGACACAGGACCACTCTATGAACTCATCTGATTCTGCACTCCTCATATTATATGTCATGTCCAAGGGCCCAGAGAATAAAGCACCGCACGTCTCGGACGTGGCACAGCCCTACTTCACATACCGTACGGCTCTCGCCATAAACACCTCCACACCAGACGCAGAACCTCTGCTTGTGCTTTATATTACTCTATGCCCGGAGCATATTCGCCATGTACAAGGGTACTGTCCATAAAGGACTCCAGACTAGTCAACCAACCAGAACTGCTATAGGCACAGCAGATATTTGCCATATCAAAGGGAACTGACACCTTCTAAGGATTGAAAGAGAAAAATTGTCAACTGAAAGTTGGAGTAGGACACGGGCAAAGTTGTCAGAAGGTGACTCCGCTGGCCTCTTTATACCGTATTATATACTATATAGATCCGTATACTGTATGATATGGTAGCGGGTTAGGAGAGGGGCACGGAATTGCGGTAATTCTCGGATTCTGTGGAATTCATTTTTAATCACAGCGTTCAGTGAATATCTGTAATGGGAAAGTGCTCGGGGCCTTCACAAAGGACCCTCTGATCTGGAGTCGCTTTGGTGTCTCCTCTAATCAGAGAAAGTCGCACCTGGTGACAGAGCAAAGGCGCCATCATTTTAATCAGTCAGTGCATCTGGGAATTCAGCCGCCCCCCCCCCCTTTAAAGGGGGCTCCCTTCGAGGGGCATTTCTTAAAGGGACCACACTGTGATATATATACATGGAAATTCGCTCCATTGAATGGAATAGGGGGCAGGTTCCCCCGTCTTCGGGATCTGTCAGATATGTAGGTCCCTGCATTCTAGGATAGGACTCCTCTACGGAGAACCACATTGCGCACTTTCTTTCTTCTGGCTCTCATTGAAGAGACTTTTTTTTTTCCAGGCACTGCTTCATGGGAAAAAAATATATATGCAAATTAGCTCATATCAGCCAAACCAGAGACCCAGCGTGGCACATGGCATGAAAAATAGGGCATGCCCAGAGCACTTCCCCAAAACCCGTCAACAACTTTACCCAACTGTCCCCTTTGTTAAAAGAGTTCCTGGGAAAGCAGAGTGACCACCAACATCTGGGTGGAGACAAAGCGGAGCTGTCACTGTGAGCCCCGCCCCTTTCTTAAAGTGAAAAACGTATTATTATTTTTTAATCTATCATATCTGCCTCTGACATATTGTAAAAGGGGTTAAGGCTCAACCACCCAACCAACATGGCCTCTATTAGAGGTTGTCACTTTCAATCTTCCTGGTTATGCAGCATTACATCCCCTACTCCTGTAAAGATTTTTTTTTTTTTGCGCCAATGCAATTTTTTGGAGAAAAAAAAATTCTAAGCAAGGGGCAAATCGTTGGGTTTTTGGTCAACGCTTTAGTGCTCCTTGGGTATTGTCTATCCCTGCCCGTGGTCATCTCCGCACCTTGCTATAGGTGACCTTGGAAGAGTTAATGACTGATAGAATTTCGGATGTTTTATTGATGGAGCCAGGGAATAGAATCTGGATGAGAGCAGGAGAAGTCGCTCCCCCCCCCCCAATCTCCTTCTCCCTCCTGAGGATAGCAAGCAAAGAGCAGAGCTCTCCGTCTCTCCCTGACCCTTCTCGTTGGCATTTCACTTCCTTGCTTTCTATTCCTGGCACAAACAGGCAGCCACACACTCATCCACACAAACACGGCACACGAGAGGGGAAGAGGGAGGGGGGCACGCCACCTACTCCCCAAACAAAGGCTGCCGTGCCAGCAGCATCTCCACATATCCAAGCCCCCGACCTGATGTCTCAATAGACACTGTCAATGACCCCCCCCCCCACTCCTCGCCCCAACCTCGCACTCTCCTCCCCACTATGCTGTCTACTCTCACACCCCTCCTACTTCTGCCTCTACATTTTCAGGCTGGATGCTACAGCGGCCGTTCCTAATTATCTCCTATCCCCAGTGGTTTGTGAATAATCACCGCTGAGAAGCATTGAAGGGGTCGTCGCCGAGGAGGATGAAAAATATGATTTGCGCCATTTTTCACGTCTAAGGACATAACCTGGTCACTGTGCTGTGTTGGACGGCGAGGAGACATCTCAGGTACCTTTCCCTTATCTTCTCTGCTGTGTATTTCTATGTGTTTTGGGCTTATTTTCACGTTATGAAAGGGGGAGGGGGGTATGGAGGGGTCAGCGTTCTTCCTAGTTGACTTTCTCAACAATGCAGAGGTAGGCTTTGCGGTCAGTGGTTGGGATTGTCATGAAACAGACCTTATGACACAAAGGTATAGGGTGATACAGAGGATGACTATGGAATGTGGAGGTCCTTCTGTGGTGCTCGTGTGGTTGTGAACTGGTCCGGTAGGTGACATCTGGAAGTTCCCGCACTAGATGCCCTTTTTTATGAGCCATTCGCTTGCACCAGAGTCCATCTGTGGTTGGTGTAGAGTGCATGTTCTTCATCCCACAGTCTATCGATGGTTGGTTTAGAGTGCGTGTTGTTCATCCTACAGTCCATTGATGGTTGAAGTAGAGTGCATGTTCTTCATCCTACAGTCTATTGATGGTTCAAATACAGTGCACGTTCTTCATCCTACAGTCTATCAGTGGTTGGTGTAGAGTGCATGTTCTTCATCCTACAGTCCATCGATGGTTGGTGTAGACTGCATGTTCTTCATCCTACAGTCCATCGATGGTTGGTTTAGAGTGCGTGTTCGTCATCCTACAGTCCATCGATGGTTGAAGTAGAGTGCACGTTGTTCATCCTACAGTCTATTGATGGTTCAAACACAGTGCACGTTCTTCATCCTACAGTCCATCGGTGGTTGGTGTAGAGTGCATGTTCTTCCTCTTACAGTCAATCGGTGGTTGGTGTAGAGTGCATGTTCTTCATCCTACAGTCCATCGATGGTTGCAGTAGAGTGCATGTTCATCATCCTACAGTCCATCGATGGCTGGAGTAGAGTGCATGTTCTTTATCATACAGTCCATCAATGGTTGGCGTATAGTGAACATTTTCACCCTATGGTCCATCAATGATTGTAGTAGAGTGCATGTTTTTCATCCTATTGTCCATCAGCGGTTAAAGTGCAGTGCACATTCTTCATCCTATGATCCATTAGTGGTTGGAATAGAGTGCACGTTCTTCATCCTACGTGGGTTTTCATATGCGTTGTATTGTAAACCTTTTGGCTCACCTTAGGTCAAGGGTCCTTATCAACAAGGACAGTTGCTTGGCCAATAACCCCATCTATGCTGATCCCTTCAGGGTCATCTATGTATGAGAGTCAGTGCTGAATCAGTCTCCATTTCTGTGTTGTTCATGAGTCTACCTTGACATACACATGTGCCTTGAGAGAGGGGGCACCCATTGGTATAAGAACCAAGGTGTTAGATTCACTGCAGTGGTCCCTTACTTGAGGGATGAAGTGGCCTGGGAAAGGAAGGAGTTAAGATTTTTGCAAGCCATTAGCTGATGGCATCCATCATCGGCGCTCTTCCATTAACTCTTACGTGGCCAATGATAGGCGTCGGAGAGGGGGGAGATGATGAGGAATGGACAGGGCTGCTCTGCCGCTTTTATGACTTGAGTGACAACACTACAATAAATTGCACCTGCCTAAATCTCCCCTCATAGACAGTCCTCCCAGGGTGATGATATAGGAGCCACTTAACGTGTCACAGGGACATGACATCATTCTGGGCTCTCCAGCGCCGTCACATGACCTTCATTTTTGGCCGTAGCATATAGAACTTTTTGCAGTCCTCCTTAATGGACTCTTAATGTATTGCCTCGCCGGATGAAGCATAGCATCAGGATCCTAGTTTTTATTTTTTTTGCTATATCTAATGCGTTTCGATGGGTCATCATGCCCCCGAAAAGCGTCACCTCCTGTTCAGTTTGGAGTCTGGACCCTTAATGTATTGTCTCACCGAGTAGGACAGTATCAGGGTTTTGATGGGTCACTGTGCCCTCGAAATGCGTCACCTCCAGTTCAGCCTGGACCCTTAATGTATTGCCTCACTGGGTAGGACATAGTATGAGCATCCAAGGGCTAAATAACTCATTTTGATGGGTCATCATGCCTCTAAAGCGTTGTGTCTTTGTTGTTGACCTGCGTTCGTATCTGTTTTTTTTTTTACTTTACATCTGATATCTTCAAATTCACTTGAAGCTTCATATTCCCCCTCCCCCTCCTGTGCAATATTTCTCTCTGGGTTGCTTAGGCTGCAGTCCAGCAGGGGTTAAAGCCGTGGTATCCCCCCGGTAGTGATAGAGCAGACATCCGTAGTCGTACACAGCCCTTGATCCCGGGGAGATTTGCCTCTCATCTTCCCGCTGCTGACACATGAAGGGCTCGAAAGTTTCTGTAGATTGTCCAATATCAGCATTCCTCTTCAAAGTCTTGTTTCCTAGCAACTGATCGCGGTGCCAACGAGTGTTTCATTCAGAATGGACCGACGCCGGGCTGTCCAGATGATGGCACATGGGCCGTATGGGAGCGCCGGGGGCGTTTTTATGGCTCACTTAATATTGCATGCTCCCTTCTCATCCCTGCTTGGCACCAAGCTTGCCATCATAGACACTGACATTCTGTCCTTTGGGGTGTACATGCTAGATACATTCTTTTTATAGATGCCCATGGTGGGATCCCATTACTACCCCACTTAAAGGGATGGTCCTGGAACCCTGATAACTTGCAGTTACTGATACGGCATGGTGACATTCATTTTTCTTTCTATCCTCTTACAATTTGCGTATGTGTTCATCCTGATCTTCCTGTTTCATGAATGTAACGATCGAGATGTATAACTACAGAAAGCAGTGAGGAGGAAGGGGGTTTAACTCTGCATGACAATGGCTCAGAACTATTAAAAAACATATAAAAAACAGTTAGGACTGTGCATTAATGTTCCCTGAACTACCTTTACTTGATGGTTAGCAGATTGCAGACTGGTCTAGTTCTACATTCATTTCATAATATATCTTTATTGTGCTTTCTGATACGCAGATCCAAACCCTCTGCATAGACACAGAGAGAAATGATAAATTCTGTCTGCCTGCAGCCACCACTAGAGGGAGCTCAGGGTCTTACTGCAGACAGCTCCTAAGCTCCCTCTAGTGGTGACTACAGGTAGACAGAATATATCATTTATTTCTATGTCTATTCAAGGGGTTTGGAGTTTAAGGGATTGCTATTTTAGCATTTCCCTCATTCATTCTTCATAGAGGACACCATAAGAAAGAGAGGGCCAACTTAGCATTGGCTCATAAGCCTATTGCTTGGACCAAGTCTGTGTGCAAAGTATTGGTGCCCCCTAGTACAGCAGAGCCGTCTGATTTCAGTTAGTAGCAATATATCTGTATCTAGAAAAATCGAAATCCCTGTCAATCGCTGACACTTTTGCATCAGGGGGTTAATGGATTTGCCCTTTAGGCTGCCCGGGGTAAAGCGCAGCGGGTACAGCTGTGCGTAGTGAGCCCCATAGAGGTCCGGACTTCCCACCGGTCACCGGGTTAGATCCCAGTTGACTGATTCCTCTTCCTCATGTGTGGCTTCACAATCACATGAAGATTCATACAAGCTGTTACCTGAAAGGGGTCGTCCAGTTTAGGAAACCCATTTTCATACACCCTATTAGGGAATTCTGGGTTAATAGAGCGGAATACAAGCTGTTACCTGAAAGGGGTCATCCAGTTTAGGAAACCCATTTACCTATTAGGGAATTCTGGGTTAATAGAGGGGAATCCTCTGTGAAGAGCAGTTACAAAGAGTGTCTCTCGCTCTGGAGGACCCGTCCTGTCCTGTATTACACAGACAACGTGAATGGACACCGTGTAATGCTTTATTTCCCCTGTGGTGGCGCTGCAGGGAAAGAGAACACTTACTGCCAGGTTTCTTCACAGATCACAGCTGATCGCTGAGGGAGTCCCAGCAGAAGAACACTTTGTGATCTGATTATTGTCTAGGGAACCTTCTAATAAAAAGTAGGGATTGTCCAAAGCGGAGAACCCCTTTAAAGGGTAACTCCAACTTAGTCTGAAAAGTAATATTTGAGTATGGTTACTCCCAATCTCCCAGCGCCCCTCATTATTATGGAGAAAAAAGGGAGATGAGAAGACTCAAGGATCAGCCACCCTGAAATAGACGTCAGATCTGCTTTGAAGAAAGCTGGGTGACAGCCAATGTGGCCACCGTTACAGTTTCAAATGGATGGATGGTCACTTAAAGGGTTGTCCAGGATTAGAAAAACATGGCTGCTTTCTTCCAAAAACAGCATGGATAGTGTCTGGTATTGCAGCTCATCCCCAGTGAGGCAGAGCTGCAGTACTGCATACAACCTGTGGACATGGGTGGTGCTGTTTTTGAGAGAAAGCAGCCATGTTTTTCTAATTCTGGACAAACCCTTTAAGTTTCTATTAGAAGCCTTAGTGGCAACTGAAGATATATCATGGCATTGCTAAACAGATGTGACATTTTGGACCTCAGAAATACAGCGTGACTACCCCCTGTGGAAGCTGTCATGGTCGCCATATTGGTTGTCACTTAAAGGAACATCTGACTAGAGGTTTTGATGGGAGAGGAAGACTCAAAGGATTGATTTTATTAATAAAAAAATGTGAGATGTGAAAATCTCTTTAAGGGCAAGACCTGAATACTGTATCATGCCAGGCGGACGGGAAGACACTGTGCAGGATTCTGCCAGCACGTAAGTGTTCAGACGAGCAGAATCCTCTTCCTGACTGTGATTATCTCTGGTGGCCAAGGACATCAGCGAAATGATCCACACATTAATTAAAAATTATTAGATCCTGATTGAGCGGCTCCTGCATCACCTCTGCAAGAAGGAAGGAGACTTCTTCCTGCCAGGCTGCGGGAAGGAAGGCTCCATCCGAGCGGGCGAGGGGCCGAAAGTACCTGAAAACGGCCGACAACATCTTGGTATATTAACACAAAAAAAAAAGATCTAGACAAAATAAAAAAATAAAAAACAAACATTTTTTTTTTTTCAAAAACAAAATCCGGGTACTTTCACACTAGCGTTGTGAGGATCCGGCAAGCAGTCCTGGTAAGGCCTCCTGCACACGAACGTGTGCGCTCCGTGGCCCTATTGCGGACCGCATTTGCGGATCCTCAATACACGGGCACCGTTCTGTGTGCATTCCGCATCACGGATGCGGACCCATTCACTTCAATGGGTCCGCAAATCCGCAGATGCGGAATGGTGCCGCACAGAACAGAACCCTACAGGAGCACTACGGAGTGCTTCCGTGAGGGTTTCGTCCCGTACTTCTGTTCAGCAAAAAGATAGGACATGTTGTATCTTTTTGCGGAACGGACAGATCGCAGACCCATTAAAGTGAACCGGTCCGCGATCCGCTGCGGCTGCCCGACGGACGGCGTTCGTGCATTGCGGCCCGCATGACCACGGGGCTCACACGTTCGTGTGCAGGAGGCCTAATGGAACTGACTGCC
This sequence comes from Bufo bufo, assembly GCF_905171765.1. Taxonomy (NCBI): domain Eukaryota; kingdom Metazoa; phylum Chordata; class Amphibia; order Anura; family Bufonidae; genus Bufo; species Bufo bufo. The sequence continues at coordinate 21,046,908 of NC_053395.1, forward strand.
GGATACGGCAAAACTTATGTAAACGAATATCGTTTTTTTCCGGATCCATCTCATCCGGAATAACGGATACAGTATTTAATTTTTTTTAAAGATCAAAAGCAAAACTAGCTCCTCCTATATCCCAGCGCAGGCGCAGACCAGAAAACCAGATCCGGCATTAATATATCTCTATGGAGATTAATGCCGTGCAGTAGTGTCAAATACCGTACAAGGGACGGAACGGAAGACGTCCTGAACGGAATGCTCTCCATTCAGAATGCATTAGGACAAAACGGATGCGTTTTTTCCGGTATTGAGTCCCTTTACCGGATTTCAATACCGGAAAAGAATAACGCTAGTGTGAAAGTACCCTAATAAAATAAAAAATGAAAAGATTTCAAAAACCCCAAAAAATTTGAAAAACAAAATCCTGAAATAAAAATAATTATATAATTTTTTCCCCCCATTTTTGCCTTTTTTATGGCCTGGCGAGGACTAAAAGATGCCAAGTTATCTTCTCTTGGACTATAAGTCCTAGGGCGACACATTAGGAGGCGTCTGGTGGATCCTCCAGCCCTCCTGGCTGCGTGCCCTGACATTATAACACCAGCGGATGCTTCTTACTGCTGTTCCGGTCATAAAGGCAGAATATTCAGCTCTGCAGAACGCACCTCCATTAATCCCCAACCCTGCACAGAGCCGCAGATCTGCAGCAAATAAAAAAAAAAAGGCCTTGTTGTGAGGAGAAGGTCAATCCTGCAAGTTTAGAGGGGCAGGAGGAGCGGGCAGTGGGGGGGTCTTCAGTGGTGTCCTTGCTTTGGATGAAAGCACTGCCCGCGCTGCTGCCGACGGAGAATTACAGTAGGCAGGAGAGCAGCGGCAATAGGATACGGTCATACCCACATGGGGGGGGGGGGGCAGATTGGGGACTGGCATGTAATGAATAGTGCAGGGACATCAGGACCAGTGCCCAGAGCGGGCATCGGGGGAGACGGCGAATGAATGGCATCAGCCTGGATGGGTCATGTTGGCTGGTGGGGTGGCAGAGCCAGGCATAGCATTGGCACCCAAGGCCTCAATCTACCAAGAACATAGGCATGGTGGCACGACCTGCTAAAAGGAGTTGTCTTTTTTCTGGATTGTGCCCGACTTCGAAAACGGGCGATAGGTTCCGTTGATTGGCTCCAGGCCGTGGGTTTGGGGGTACTGAGAGGATATCATTCATTACAGGGTCCAAAGGTTTCTGAACGTGGGGGGTGCTCAGGATGAACAGTGCTGTCAGTTCCCTCTGCCTGTGTGTCACTCTTAGCTTATTTATGAACCAGGTTGCTCAGGATGAATGTGGTTTTAGATCTTCTTTAACCTGTGTGTGTCACTGACAGAGTATGCATGAATCAGGGTGCTCAGGATGAGCATGGTGTTTAATTGACCACTTCCTGTGCAAATGTAACTGAAAAGCTGTTCATGAATCAGGAGGCTCTGGGTGAAAGTTCTGTTGCTCTGCTCTACCTGTGTGTTACTGACAGTCTATCTGTGAACTAGGCAGCGCAGGATGAACGCAGTGTTTATCTCCCCCGCCTGTGTAAATGCCACTGGCAGGCTATTCATGAATCAAGAGGCCCAGTATTAAAGTTCTATTTCTCTGTTCTACCTGTGTGTCACCGACAGTCTGTTCAAGAATCAGGAAGCCCAGGATGAACATGGCTTTAATCACTACCTGTTTAAATGTCACTGACAGCTTATTTGTGAATTAGGAGGCTCAGGATGAACAGTGCTATTGATCTGCTCTACCTTTGTGTCGCCGGGAGGCCCAGGGTTCACATGGTTTTTATCTCCTCCTGGCTCTGCAAGTGTCACTAGCTTTATGAATCCTTTGGGAGAAGACTATAGCGCTCTTCAAGGTGTATCAATAGAATTCCAGAACTACAGTAAAGACTGACACCCGCAGAGACTTTGCAGTGGATGAAAGGTGGCGCTGTGATTGCTGCCATTAGTAGTGGTCGCCCAGTGTCAGTCACCCATGCTGTAGAGCCACATAAGTCGGGGGCTGATATTTCTGGGTCATTTGTTTGATTTTCGGAGGAAATGCGGAGATTACGTCAATAATGGATGATCCGGTAATAAATCAGGCGATTATACACCGGTGACCTTTCTTCTCTGGCATTTGTATAATGGTGCGGCTCATGCGAGCGTCATATTTTATCCGTACCTCATACGTGATCTGTCAGGAGTGCGCTCCATAATGTCACGGACTCCACAACTTGCACCCCTGTATGGGGGCGTTCACCTCACTCAGGGGGTCCCGGGGCGGGCACATGTGCCACTGACCATTATACTGACCGGCCCACTGATGAGGTTCTAATGGTACCGCCTGGTGGTGCATCACTGCATAAGGAACTCATTCTCCCATTCAGGAGCCTGGGAAAGCTGGGTGACTGCCGAAATACCTGCCAGTGCTGCCCTTAATACATTTTGGCTATATAGTGTGGCACCCAGCTTTCCCAGGAAAAGATGTAACTCGAACCCACTGACAAATCTGCCTAGTTAGGTGGCAATATATCTCAAATTGGCCATTCAGGACCCCAAAATCTATAATGGAGGCCAGTACTCTGGGAAGGCTGGGTGAACTCTATTAGTGCTGTAATGGCGGCCATATTGGTTGTCAGGACTCTAAGAAAGCTGTATTGGCGGCCATATTGGTTGTCACTCAAAAATCTAGGAGAGCTGTAATGGCGGCCATATTGGTTGTCGCTCAGGACTCTAAGAAAGCTGTAATGGCGGCCACATTGGTTGTCACTCAAAAATCTAGGAGAGCTGTAATAGCGGCCATATTGGATGTCACTCAGGACTCTAAGAAAGCTGTAATGGCGGCCACATTGGTTGTCACTCAGAAATCTAGGAGAGCTGTAATGGGCGGCCATATTGGTTGTCAGGACTCTAAGAAAGCTGTAATGGGGGCCACATTGTTTGTCACTCAGAAATCTAGGAGAGCTGTAATGGCGGCCATATTGGTTGTCACTCAGGACTCTAAGAAAGCTGTAATGGCGGCCACATTGGTTATCACTCAAAAATCTAGGAGAGCTGTAATAGCGGCCATATTGGATGTCACTCAGGACTCTAAGAAAGCTGTAATGGGGGCCACATTGGTTGTCACTCAAAAATCTAGGAGAGTTGTAATGGCGGCCATATTGGTTGTCAGGTGTCTAGGAAAGTAGTAGTGGCCATATAAGTTGTCACTCAGGAGTCTAGGAGAGCTGTAATGGCGGCCATGTTGGTTGTCAGTCAGGACTGTATGTAAGTTATAATGGTGACCATATTGGTTGTCACTCAGGGCTCTAGGAATGCAGTAATGGCAGCCATATTAGTTGTCATCCAGCTTTGCCAGACACAGATATACATTTTTGACAACTTTCTGGGATTTTACAGTTGCTGTAGTGACTCAGTCCTGCTGTGAGGCCGCAGCGTCTCTGAGTTCAAGGTTTCTTCCATTTATGTCCCGTTCTCAAGGTTAAAACGACCCAAATGGCGTCCCGGCCCTGACAACGAGCCTGGAGAAATGTATTATTCATGGAGCTGCTGTCACCACAGAGGAATGTAACGTTACATAATGGGGCGGATTAAAGAAGGTGCGGGGTTTTATGTTTGCCTGACATACATTCGTGCATGGCTGACAGCTATTTGTCCTGACACCCCCCCCCCCCACTCATACACATGCATGCTCAGCTCGGCCGAGCGTGCATGTGTCCTCAATGCGTTTGGCCAGATTTAGGTCAGTGGTGGACCATCCTCAGCTTCTTCTGGAACTGGTCTACTTCTGCAGCACCAGGAAGCCTCATGATCTGCTGAGACTTGTAGTTCCACCAATGACTGATGTCTACACCACTCTTCACTTAAAGGCGTTTTCCAGGATTTTACACGTGATGACGTTGGATATCCTCAGGATAGGCCATCATTATCTGATCAGCTGATCGTGAGGGTGCGGGGTGTCAGACCCCACCAGATCAGATAGCGATGACCTGTCCTCAGGGTAGGCTATCACTTGTAAAATCCCAAACAACCCCTTTAAGGCCATGTGACCTGAGTGACACCTCAGCCTGAGTGTTTTTTTTTGTTTTTTTACCAAGGCCCTTCTGACCATTGGTAAAGACAGCTCTGGGCCCCCAGGTCCACTGGTTCTGCTGGGATGTGTAGTTCCACAGGAAGCCGTAGACTTTCATTTTCTGCATTATGATCCCTGGATAACTGGCCAAGAACGGGGAGGGGGAGAATCTAGAAACCATTAGATGACGGATTAGGCGGGTACCGGGTTCTTAAAAGGATTGTGTCTGAATCCTCTATTGATCAGGCTGATGAGGGCAGGTGGACGGGGGAGGGAAGCGGAGGACGCCTGGGTCAGGACTCATTATTCCACCCAGAGGACAGAGAAACAAGTTCAAAGCATCGCCTTGCTTAGCTGCACTGTCACGTCTCTGATGAATATCTCGCTGGGAAGGTGCTCGAGCAAACTTCATTTTCATGGCGCTGTGTCATTAGAGCGCAGAACTGCAGCAGTCCTTTAATTATGTGAAGTGTAGCAGTGAATAACACGGATATATATGTTCAAGTGAGATCGCCATCCCTATGTATATGCAGCATTTTGGTCATGTTGCCAGTAAATGCCTTGGACGAGGCTGCAATTTTTGGGCCCGGTGGAGAGCAGTGAAAATATTTCCCATCCCCCACTGACTGATGTCCAAAGATCACTTGTCAGCAGGTTCTAGCCAATTAAGCCAGGCATTCCACCTGTAAGGGTTCTTCCTGCTGATTAAAATGATACCTGTCTTGTGAAAATCGGTTCTGGCGTTCCTGAGAAGAAAAGACGTTTATTCCTTATGCAATGAGGAATGCAGTGTGTGAAGGGGCGTGGCCTAGACACTCCATGCGCCTCGGGTTTCCAGCTCTGGCCACGCCCCTTCAGGTTACTGAAGCTCTAACTTGCAAATAGAATAAAAGTCATTTTTCTTGGGAACGCTGCAACCAATTTTCACAAGACGGGTATCATTTTAATCAGGAGGATCACCCCTATCGGGCAATATGCCTGGTTTGATAGGGTTTCTCCTGCTGACAGGTGCACTTTAAAGAGAATCTGGCACCTATTTTATGCTGCCCTCTTGTTTTTGGGAGCTTTTGACAATTTATGGAGGTTGGGAGTAAAATGAAGACCCCATAGACAATCTAACCATTGGTCAGAAGCGTTTGTACAGTGAGAGGCACAGGAGACAATGTAACTGATATGGCAGGTGGTTGTATGATGGTGGCATTGAAGACAATACAAGTGATATAGATAGATGTTGTAGTACACAGTGTGACGGGTGGTAATCGAGGATGGTTGTACAGTAAGAGAGCAGCAGAGAATGCTACTGTTAGGCTATGTTTACACTACAGAATTTTCACGCAGATTTTGTCTCATGTCCCACGTGCAATCTGCATGCTGTGCAGAATTCCCAGATTTTTTTTTTGCCATAGACATAAGTAGCATTTTACATGCTTTGGACAGAAAATGCAAGGATTAGGTCAGCCTCTGATTTTTGCAGCCCGAAAATCAACCATGAAATTTCACTACGCATTTTTGCCCAGATGTTTAGGACAGTTGCGCAGCATAATTATGACAGCATGTGTGAACCTAGCCCAAGGGGCGTTGATACAAGCAGACTATGGCTCTTGGTTAGGGAGCATGTGACAAGGGTTGGCGTGAGGTTGGTTGTACAATTGTGGAGCAGATGGGTGCGGGGGATGATTGTACAATGAGGGACCGTCTGACAGTGTTCACTATGGAGGTTGATCCTACAGGTAGACCGTAGTAGGCGTTGTCGGTGTAGCTTTTAATGATGGAGTGCATTGCCACAGAACGGTTGAATAATTTGGGAGCAGTAAACAATGTAACGGTTGAGAGAACAGCTGACAACGTTACCGTGGAACCTGTCAGCGGATTATACAGCGAGTTGTCAGAGGTTAGTCATGGCGGCCGTTCTGTAGGCAGTCTATTATGTGGGGGCGTAACAGGGAGGACTGGGGAGAAAACGGAATACTTGCTTATGGCAGCTGGCTACATGATCAGGGGCCAAGGTAGTCCACCCATTAACGAGGCGGCTGTCTAATGAGGGAGACAATGGCACTGTTGATTACAGAGGGTATAATGAGGAGTAGTGGAGCCAGAGGGTGGCCATATAATGAATGACGGGCAGACAATGTAACAATTGGATTCTCAAGTGTCTGTATTAGTCCATATAGATGATGCATTGTAACAAGGTGGGGGGGGGCAGTTCGTTAAGAAAAATTGTAACTTCAGGTTCCATTTACTTCAAGTGGGCAACGTTTTACATCTTATTCTTTGTCTATGTGCTGAATAGACCTGTAGCGCCAGGTTCCATAGGCAGCGGGCCTTTGTGTGCGGCGGCGGCGGCGCAGTAGAAGGAGAGGTATTCAGTTGTCCGCCTGTGAATGGGTTAAGAGGTGTAATGCTGTAAAATATTCCAGTTTACAGCCCTTAATTAGCTAACATCACCTCTGGCACTGGGATAAGATGAATTAGGAGATTGTGAGCGATGACGGCGGTGGCGGCGGAGCGCATCTCTCTTCGCCTAGCACCCGAAAGAGGAGCAGCACACGAGGTGTTGGGGCTGAGGAATATTAGCAACGCCGCATGTTGGATGAAATATATCAGGGCCTTGACAGCAGCGCAGCTGAGACGGGAGAGCGAGACGTGATTGACACCCGGGGCACAAAGAGAACAATGATTCCGAGGTAGAAAGGTGATGTTAGGAGCGGCGGTACTGCGCCGGCGGAGGAGCAGCCTTCAGATCTCGGAGGTGTGCTAGAATAAAAGATGGGGTCACCACCAGGGGAAGGTCATGATGAATGGAGGGTGGTGGTGGTGGAAAGGAAGCAGGAGCTTGTTAAAACGCAGAGGAGAGACTCGGGGGAGCACTCGATGGTAGGCGTCTTATCTCTGGCCGGCTCCAGGAGTATGTGTGCCCCTAGGGCAGCAGAGTCACGCTGAGCCCCCTTCTTGGGCACACGGGGCCTATACCAAGGTATCTCCTGCTTGTAGTCAGACCGGTCCATTGGGGGGGGTCTGATGGCCGATGTACGGTTTATGGACCGGGGACAATAGAGGCATAGATCACCCATCTGTCTCAGAGCTGATTTTTTTGCGTCACATGCTCACAGGGCATATTGCGCACAGATTTTCATGCAGAAAATACATTGCACAATACCGTACCAGCTAAGTGGGTGAGATTTTCAAAACTGACATTTTTCTGAAGAATTTCAGTGCAAATCTGCATGTAAAACGTGTGGATTCGGGGCGTAAAAGCAGCAAAATAGGCACAAAGAATGCACACAGAAAATCAGCATAAACAAATAAGATACAACGCATTTCGGGCCGCCCCCGAGAGTGGCCCCTTTATTAGGCAAATGCATTTGTGAAGCTGGACAATTAGTGGGGGCGCACAGGTCATCATGGCACCGAATTACATAACCCCAAGCCGCATGCGTGATGATGTCACTTCATCAGGCATCACACAGATGTAGCAAAGCTGAGTTTGCTGTTTTCTGCAAACCCACATAGAGCTGGGCTACATGACAAACTCAGCTCTGCCTCATCTACATGACGAATACAAAGTCATCGCTCTTTGGGGCCCACGACTAGGGCCCAAGAACGCCCCCTTGGCTGCTCGCACACATGAGCCCATAAAGGCTCTTATCTTTCAGTTTCTATGGTGAGGACGGGTAAAGGCGATGAGGTTTTTGTGTACAAGGTCATTACGAGGGGGGGGGGATTAATCGTGTAAAACATGCCGCCATCACGCCTTTGTGTTTTATGTGTGGGACATGCACAGCCCTGAAGGTGACAAGGTGACAAGCGGCAACACCGCGAGCTGCCAAAAACCGCCCCATCCCCATCCATCCTCATCAAAAACGGATCTGCGTCCTGTCACCATATGTCTCTGAACGTGCATCAGGGGATCTGAAGTTGGCGAGCGGGGGAGAGGAATTCATAGGAGAGACGGAGATGTGGAAGGAAACGGATTAAGGGGTTAAATCATGATTCTTTTCTCACAACCTATCACGGACCACGGAAACAATGGCGTCAATTACATAAAACAACAAAATTAAAAAAATATATGTTTTTTTTTTCTTTTTCTAACATGCGTTGTATAGCTCTACCATAGATTGCAATTTCCTTAATGGTTTAGTTTCAGTTGAAAAAAAAATTCACTTCAGAAATCAAATTTTCTATTGTTTTAGTCACAAATCCCAACGACCAAACTACTAAGGGCCTGTTCACATCTCGTGGTTGCTGTACGTCAGGCGAATACATTTAGACCTACAGTAAAAAAAAAATCTGTACAGAAACATATGAAATTTTGTCGTTATCTATCCTTTTTTTTTTTAACGGATCCGTGTTTGACGGATGTGCATATGTTTCAATACCTTTGTGTCTGGTTTTTTTAACAAAAAACCTACGTTTTGTGAATCCTTTTTTAAAATAAAGATTTAAAGATTTGAAGTCAATATCTGAAAAAAACGGATATGTTTAATGGATGGATGGAAGTGTATTGCCATCTGTTTCCCATTCTTTGCAATTATAGTCTATGGGTACATCAAGACATACATTTCTATACGTTTTTTCTTTTTTTTTTGTTTACAATCGTATCCGTTTGACGTACAGCAAAAAGGAGATGTGAATGGCCCCTAAGGCTCTTTTCACACCGCTTGCGCTATTCCATGCATTAAAAATAGAAACTTCAGCAGATGCTGCCAAACGGAGGCTGAAAAACACTCTTTTGGCCTCCGTTGCTCTATCAAGTGCCTATGGGTTCATTTAATGCATCGGGGCCTTTCCTGGCACAAGGTATGGGTGCAGCATCAAAATACCCATAGCAACCAATCACAGCGCAGCTTTTATTTTACCAGAGCAGTTTTAGAAATGAAAGCTGAGCTCTGATTGGTTGCTAAGGGCAGCTAGGTTTGATAGGTGAAGCCCTCCTTGGGGATCTAAAAGAAAAACTCTTTGCTGCCCATAGCAACCAATCACAGCGCTGCTTTCATTTCCTATTCCGCTCTTGGAAAATGAAAGCTGATCTCTGATTGGTTGCTGTGGGCAACAAAGACAGTTTTTCTTTTAGACAGTTTCCCTAAATCTGCATGTTGTTAGAACGGAGGACGCAATTCATTGATAAATATGACGATTCATTTGGTGACTATTGGCTTTGGGATGCTTACTGGCATTTGTGTCCGTCCTTTTGCCATGCTGATTTTGGCTCTCTTGGGGTAGTTTCCAACCTCTTGGACAAGGTGACGGACAATGTCCATGTTGCCCAAAGGATTTAAGTGTATCACCAATATAGTCCTGGATGGCGTCTCCAACCAGTTGTGCAAATATCGTTGTCACTCAGCTCTCTCAGATACAAAATCGGTGGAGCGCGTGTTTCAAGCCTCATTTATAAAATTCAATAGGGGGTATTTATGAAAAATTTGTGCTAGGGAAAACTGGCTTAGTTGCCCATAGCAACCAATCATATTGATTCTTTCATATTCCAAAGGAGCTTTGAAAAATGAAACATGGAATCTGATTGGTTTTTAGGGCCAAGTAAGCCAGCTTTTCCTTAGCAACAGATTTGATAAATGGCATCAGAGACCAATCAGATCGCAGCTTTCGCCTTGCCAGTGCAGGTTAGAAAACTGAAAGCTAGCATCTGATTGGTTGCTATATGACACACAGTGGAATAGCACACAAAATGGCCGCTTGATATGGGTCCAAGTGACGTTCTGTTTTTGGCCTCCAAAATGGAGCATTTTGCTTTGATCTCTTAAAATTGATATCAGTAGATTATTTCAGGTAATGGATATCTGCTAAGCTACGGCGTCTTGTTACGCCAAGCCAAAATGTTAAAAATCTCGCCTCCAAATTGTGCAGGAGAGGAGTCTACGATGAACAGGTGTCTGCAAATTAACCCCCATTCGCCTAGAAATGTTACATTGCCCTAATCACGGGCATCTCGCTGTCCACGGGTGTGCCCGGCTGGGCAGCCATACTGAGTTCATTCCTCCAATCAGAATTCACCAGAAGGTGCTAAATTTAGCGGACTAGCTTCTTGTAGCGCTCCTCTCATTTATTATAGAGAGTGCCTTTTGTGAGACTGCCACTTCCAGCATGCTCTGCAGCTCTCAACATACTGAGAGTTGTAGTTTTGCAAAAGCTGGAGATCTACGGGTGAGTGGCACCTGCCCTGATGAATAGTCTTTCAGCCATACTGCAGAATATTTGACAGGTGTTGCTTAGCACCAGTGACCTCGCTGTGTGGGTGACAACACTAGACCTTCGTGCTGCCAGGTGGTGGCTAGTATGCAGCACTGGATGGAAAGGGGCTGAACTGCAGTACTACATACAAGCGGTAGACAGGCCTGGTGCTGCTTTTTGAAAGAAAGCAGCCATTTTTTTTTTATTCTACACAACCCCTTTAAGAAGGAACATTGTAATAATTAATATATATTGGAACATTTGACGGAGTGCCCCGTTTTTGTGTTTCTCCTGCTGAACTGTGAAAAAGTGGTTCTCCCTGGCAACCAATCAGAGTTTAGCTTTTATTTCCTAGCCTATCTCGGAAACTTGGACTCCAGTTGCTATGGGCAACAAGGCTGATTTCTGTTATATCTAGGCCGCTAAAAGGATCAGTCCTAACTAATCGAAACCTGTTCCATCGGTTTCCCTGTGAGCTTGTTTTACCAAGGTGCGACCTCGTGGCGAATGCCAGCCGCGTCAGTAGCAGCATATATTCACCTCTGTGGCCATGTTTCGTCGTTTATAGCCGCCATTCCCGTAGTCAGTCTGTGACTACTCATGGGTCAGTAGTGTCCAGTTCTATTACGATTTGACCATGGTTGTTTGTTTTCTAAGGCTTAACGCCTTTATGAAAAAAAATATCCCCCCCCCCCCCTTACAAGAGTAAAGTGGTGGATAATGTGACACTGCGGTGTGCGACCAGGATGAGGGATGGGAAGTGATAAATAAATAAATCACGCAGCGGCGTTCGGGAGAGCCGGGATCTAATTGCTTCTCTGTTTGGACGCGGCCGCTCCTGACATCTCATCTAGCGATGTCTTCAATGAGGTAATCACCACCTGTCAATCTCGTGGGCCGCCGCTGCCCCCTCTGACAAAAAGCGCGTCCCACCTTCCCCACGGCACTGTCGCTCCCTTTCTCCAGATGTTCCCCATGTAACTGGCAGGCGACTTGTAATGGGGGCAGAGTAAATATGCAGATCAGGTGCGACGAGGGGCTGCGTAATTGGAGTCATTAGACTTTCTCCTGACTAAAATTTAATTTTTTTCAATTTTTTTCCTAAAATATAATAAAAGAATGAAAAATATACACAAAGGTGATGTCATGGCATTAGGCCAGCTGCCCATCCGCCATCTTGAAAATGCAACAGTTTTTTTCCCCCTAATTTTATTAACCCATGATTTACGCTGACAACCCAGTTACTGTTGCCAGGCTGTTGACATGTCAGGAAATGATAGATTTTCTAGATTTCCGTTGTCCTCAGTTTTCCCGCCTTAAAGTGGAACAACACCGAGGCTTGGCACCTCCGAAGAGGATCAGAAATGACTGATAACAGAGAGCAATAGATTGTATTCACCTGAGTGCCGAATGGCGGAAAACTAGACTTTACGTGTAGCCATTCCCCTCCCCCAAGTGAAATTAGGCCTCTCTGAATTGTCCATGTCCAGCTGAGCACGCTGGGAGTTGTAGTTCTACAGCTATCCCTTCCGGGTTACTCCCTGTGTAGCCAGAGAGATGAGGCCGTACGCCACAACAAGCCGTGGAGCCCCTTGGGTCGTTCTGAATTCCTCTCAATAACCCTCCATTAGACAGGACGCCTCAGAAGAAGAGGTCCTGAAGGGGCTGCCGGCTTTACAGAGCAACGTGCCCCCTCCCTCCATGGTCTTCACAGTCATTAAAAATTAAGCAGGCATGCGACACAGCGGCATGATTGACACCCACCCCCGACGCCATTTTCTACATAATACATTTTTGTGGGGGGGGGTTTTGTACAAAAATACGCAGAATACGCATTATTTCTAGCACCGCCATCTGCATTAATATTTCAGGAGACGCGACAGACGCCAAATCTAAAAATTGCCTAATAATTGTGGGAGCTTTGCGAACCCATCACCTGCACGCAGGCAGCTAGTAAATTCTCCGGAAATCCGAATCACAGACAGAGCTGCGCACCTCCCGTGATATCGGACGTTCTCTGTGAATTCACAGGCCAGAGTCCTATACCTAACGGGGGCCATTTATCAAGGCTGGTGCTAAGGAAACGTAGTTAGCCATAGCAACCAATCCGATTCCACCTTTTATCTTCCAGAGCTCCTTTAGCAGATGAAAGGATCCATCTGATTGGTTGCTGTGGGCAACTGCTCCAGTTCTGTGAGAAAGCAAGGGGGTGAGAAGGGGGGGGGGGAAGCAACTAGAGATGAGCGAATTTCCACTTATGAAATTTATTCACGCTTAGTTTTCTGGTAAAAGGTGAATTGCGTTATGGACTCTTACCACGGACCATAAGGCAATTCTAAGATGGAGTGCATAACGGAACCCCTTTAGAAGCATTTCGTTATTCATTCTGTCATAATAGAAGTCTATGGGCTGCAAAACGCATCTGCCCGTTTTCATTATGCAGGGGTGTCCTCTCCTGCATAACGGAAACGGGACGGATCCGTTTTGCAGCCCATAGACTTCTATTATGACGGAATGCCTCTGAAGGCATTCCGTTATGCATTCCGTCATAGAACTGCGTTATGGTCCGTGGTAGCAGAATCCATAACGCAGTTCAGCTTATACCAGGAAAGGAAGCGTGAACAAATTTCAAAATATGAAATTCGCTTATCTCTAGAAGAAACCATAAAGCCATCCTGTCCTGAGAGGCCAAACCCAGCAGTATAATGGGGGCCAATTTGGATCTTTGCTATGAGCCCCCCTGTTCTATGTATGACATGGGTTGTGTGGAAGGTTTGCAGCTGACATGGGGCTTCTGGCTGCATCGACTCCCCACACAAAAAATTGCCATCTCTACTAATGAGAACGACATCATTTTAAGGGGCTTTCCAAGATTTTTTAACTGATGATGACCCTTCCAGTTCATCAGTATCTGATCAGTGGGGGTTCGACACCTGAAACCCCCACTGATCAGCTGTTTGAGAAGGCACGGCCTTCTCACAGCTTTTCCTAGGCCAAGTTCATGGGTCGCAGGGCCTAGGCGCAGCACAGCCCCATAGAAGTCAATGGGCTGAGCGCAATACCAAGTACAGCCACTATACAATGTACGGCGCTGTGCTTGGTGAGCAGAGGGAAGGCCGCTGTACTACTGCCATCTCAAACAGCTGATCGGCGGGGGTCTCGGGTGTCGGACCCACACGATCATATACTGATGACCTATGCTGAGTCATTGGTTAAAAAATGTCGGAAAACCCCTTTAAAGGGAATCTGTGATCTACTTTTATTATATTTAGCCAATGCCAAGCCCTCCTTCTCCAAGAGCCTAAGCCCTCCTCTTCACTTGTTCCCAATACCTTTCCCTTGCACCTTTCAGTCGACCCCCTCCTCTGCGACATCACCATTTTCATTTAACTCCGCCCCCAGGTCAGCATCTTCCTCAACGAAATCTCATGCAAGTGCAGAACAAGAAAATTCCTGTGTTTGCACAGTGACTTCCCTGCATTGGGCATCTGGCTGTAGGTACAGCGCATGCACCGAGCCGTTGACAACGCAAGATTTCACTGAGGCAGCCTGAGATGGAGTTTAAAGAAAATAGTGATGTTGCAGAGGAGGGAGTGGACTGGAATTCGGGGAGAGGGGAGATACTAGGAACAAGTGAAGAGGCGGACTTGGGCACTTGAGAGAGGTGGACTTGGACTCTTGGAGGAGGCGGGCTTAGGCTCTTGGAGGAGGCAGGCTTGTGTTCTTGGAGAACGCAGGCTTGGGCTCTTGGAGGAGACAGGCTTGGGCTCTTGTTGTTGGTGGGTTTGAGCTCTTGGAGGAGGCAGTCTTCGGCTCTTAGGAGGAGGCAGTCTTTGGCTCTTGGATTTGGCAGGTTTGGACTCTTTGGGAAGGCGGACTTGGGCTCTTGGAGGAGACGGGTTTGGGCTCTTGAAGGAGGCGCCTTGGGTTCTTGCAGGAGGCGGGCTTGGGCTCTGGAGGAAGGCAGACTTGGACTCTTGGAGGAGGCAGCCTTGGACTCTTGGAGTAGGTAGGCTTTGGCTCTTAGGAGGAGGCGGACTTGGGCTCATGGGGGAGATGGGTGTGGGCTCTTGGAGGAGATGGGTTTGGGCTCTTGGAGGAGATGGGTTTGGGCTCTTGGAGGAGATGGGTTTGGGCTCTTGGAGGAGACGGGTTTGGGCTCTTGGAGGAGACGGGTTTGGGCTCTTGGAGGAGACGGGTTTGGGCTCTTGGAGGAGACGGGTTTGGGCTCTTGGAGGAGACGGGTTTGGGCTCTTGGAGGAGACTGGTTTGGGCTCTTGGAGGAGACTGGTTTGGGCTCTTGGAGGAGACGGGTTTGGGCTCTTGGAGGAGACGGGTTTGGGCTCTTGGAGGAGACTGGTTTGGGCTCTTGGAGGAGACTGGTTTGGGCTCTTGGAGGAGACTGGTTTGGGCTCTTGGAGGAGACGGGTTTGGGCTCTTGGAGGAGACGGGTTTGAGCTCTTGGAGGAGACGGGTTTGGGCTCTTGGAGGAGACGGGTTTGGGCTCTTGGAGGAGACGGGTTTGGGCTCTTGGAGGAGACGGGTTTGGGCTCTTGGAGGAGACGGGTTTGGGCTCTTGGAGGAGACGGGTTTGGGCTCTTGGAGGAGACGGGTTTGGGCTTTTGGAGGAGGCAGAATTGGGCTCTTGAAGGAAGCGGGCTTGGGTTCTTGAAGGAGGTGAGCTTAGGCTCTTGGAGGAAGCAGGCTTGGGCTCTTGGAGGAGGTGGCTTGGGCTCTTGAAGGAAGTGGGCTCAGGTTCTTGGAGGAGGTGAGCTTAGGCTCTTGGAGGAAGAAGGCTTGGGCTCTTGGAGGAGGCGGTTTGGGCTACTTGAACTGTTGTTGATGCCCCGCTGGGCACTTTGAGGCTCATTAGCATACTGAACACATCCGGGAAGATGGATAACCATGACAAAGGTGTAATTTTAATGATGGTATTGCATCAGCATTGGTTAAATACAGTGGAAGGAGGTGACAGAATCCCTTTAAAGAATGTAATAAAAAAACTGACTGTAGGGCAAAAAGCAAAAAAAATTTACTTTTTTTCTTTTATTGGACTGTGCAGCATGACAGAACAGAACAACGGAAATCAATTCAGGTTTTTTAATAAAAAAAAAGTAATATATTTTTTAACTATACAGTAAAATATAGTTTTTTTGCCATACAAATTTGTGAAAAATCTAAGATCATGAAGGAATAAGGCAAAGACAACCTACAGAACCTACCTATGGGCCACCACTGTATATGAGAGGGTGAATGGGGTCAGGGGTTAAATTGTCCAAAGCGAGTGCCAGTTCGCATTCTGGTCACGTCCCGGGTTAATCACCTATTCGTTGTGCGGAACGGTACTTGAATGGGGAGGGGAGGGGGTCCCCAGCTGTCCCTTTCTTTAGAGGTGACAGGGTCTGTTACTTTTTGGCAGGCGGCCAGTGCATCCCCTTAACGTCATTAGGCGGTGTGTGACATGGGTTTAAAAAATCCGTCTGGAGGTCACGCGAAATCAATCGCAAGGTCGGTGGCGTGCACCCTTAAAGGGACAGCAACACTTATTATGTTTCGAAGGCTTTATTACAGCAGCCTTCCCCGTAGAATAAGTAAAAAAATAAAATTTGAAAATTTAGGAAAAGTTTTTGGGAGTAAACATAAGGCCATGATATGTAGGCGTAAGGCATATGTAGGCAAATTAAAAATACCGCCATGCTTATATGAATGTAGGCAATTCATATAAGCATGGCGGTATTTTTAATTTTTTGCAATTTTTGTCACTGGAAGTGAAGGAAAAATTAAAAATTTCAAGAAAAACGAATATGGCTCTAGTCCTTGAAGACCAGTGCTAGCTACAGTAGGAGCGTCTATCTGGTATATACAGGGGTATACGTGACTATTTTTAAATATGTCCATATTTTTACCCTGTCCCCAGCCGGCCAACAGCTCGCGTGGCGGTCACAATTTTCCTGAGGTGACGTTGCCGTGGTTACCTCATGTCCTTAACACGTAGTGATCTTTACTTCCTGGCTGGTGTTTGCACACCTCCTGTAAGATGGATTAGAGCGTGTTTACTGGAAGGGAACAAGAGCGCGCTGATTCGCTGCACAGATGCAAGGCGATAAAGTTACAGGCGCGATGTTCTGCACGCCTGATAGGAAACGCTCTGCACAGATACGCGTTCCCAGCTCGCCCCCGACAACCTGTTTACAGCTCAGGCTGCCCTTAGTCCCTGCAGGTAAAACAGAGACAACGTGGATATTGATCAGCTAGGTAGGAAGACGTAACCTGAAGGAGGCTGGTTTTTTTTTGTGTTTTTTTTTTACGTATGAGGGTATACTATACGTCCAGGATCCACCATATTGGACAGGATCCATTACCAAGACAGATTTAAAGGGCATTCAAAACATTTTTGACAGATTTCTGTTAGAGAATGGGGGGGATTTATCATTACTAGCGTAAAGGAAAACTAGCTCAGTTGCCCATAGCAACTGTGGGGACTCGCTCTGGTAGAGAGGATTAGCGGACACAGTACAGAGGCAACAACAAGTTCTTTGGATCAAACAGTTCAGTGTTTTATTCACACTTTAGACAAGTGACACAACAAATAGTCATATTTAAACAAAAAGTCACCTTGCGGTGTTGGTGGTAATTCACACCATGCGGCAATTCTGCCTCAAAGAGTCCTTGCTGATAGCAGCACCAACCTGTTTTTACGCCAAACAGGTAGCAAGCCTTTATCCAGACACAAGGCTCCCAGATCCCAACACAGAGACCTGGCTTCTGAGCCCAGCTGCCTATTTAAGGACAACCAGGTGCTGCCAAAACCCGGACCGGCATTTAAAATCCGGTCTGGTATTTAACCTCACCTGGCTGTAAATCAGCCCAGCAGCACATGCTGGGAGGAAAATACCTCCAAAGGGAGTCCACTACAGCCTGCACTTTGGGTAGGTGACTTTCCCAGTCGGTACTGTGGATGACAATATCGTCCAGGTAAGCAGAAGCGTACCGATGATGTAGACGAAGCACGATGTCCATGAGCCATTGAATGGTGACGGGCGCCATGCAGACCAAAGGGTAAGACCTTATATTGACACAGCCCCTCAGGCGTGATGAAGGCAGTTTTCTCTTTGGCAGCCTCTCCCTTTCGTGAGGTCCAAAACAGAAAAATACCGGGCTTGTCCTAACCTCTCGATTAGCTCATCCACCCGGGCATGGGATACGCATCGAATTTGGAAACCTCGTTAAGTTTTCGAAAGTCGTTACAAAACCGCAACGTCCCATCCAGCCTGGGTATCAATACTATAATACTGGCCCACTCACTTTTTGACGACTCAATGACATCTAGCTGCAGCATTAGCTGCACCTCCTCGATATGGCTTGTCGCCGAGCCTCGGGCACCCGGTATGGTTTTAGCTCAGTGACAATGTCATGCTGGATTATGGAAGTGCGTCCAGGGAGGTCCGAGAACACATCCGTGTTCCGACTAACGAACTCCCTGGCCTCCTGAGTCTGTTTAGAGGAGAGGCTGTCAGCAATTTTTACTGTGGCAGCCGCCTCTCTTGCATCAGACCGAGGGGCCGGTACCTCTTCTCCTAGAAAACCCGGCCGCGAGCTGCCTTCTGTACAGGTTTCCCTATCTTTCCACGGTTTGAGTAAATTCACATGGTAAACCTGCTCCGGCTTTCGCCGCCCTGGCTGGTGTACCTTGTAGTTTACATCTCCAATTTTCTTGAATACCTCGTAGGGCCCCTGCCACCTAGCCAGGAACTTACTGTCCACGGTCGGCACCAGAGCCAAAACCCGATCACCCGGGTTAAAGATTCGGACCCGAGCCTGCCGATTATAGACCCGACTCTGGGCTCGCTGAGCTGCCTCCATATGCTCCCTAACAAGAGGCAACACTGTCTCTATCCCATCTTGCATCTGGGTAACGTACTAAATGACACTTATGTGAGGTGGGTTGTTGTTTCAACGCCTCTTTGGCCACATCCAAGAGACTGCGAGGGTGTCTGCCATATAGCAGTTCGAAGGGCGAGAACCCAGTAGAGGCCTGGGGTACCTCTCGCACTGCGAACATGAGATAGGGCAGAAGGAGGTCCCTGTCCTTCCCATCTTTAGACACTACCTTTTTCAACATATTTTGTAATGTTTGGTTAAACCGTTCTACCAGACCGTCCGTTTGCGGATGGTAAACGGACGTCTGTAGTTGTTTTATGTGCAGAAACTTACAGAGTTCCCTCATCACCTTGGACATAAAAGGGGTCCCTTGGTTGGTCAGAACCTCTTTCGGTAGTCCTACTCGGGAAAATATCTCCATTAATTCCTTAGCTATGAGTTTGGCCGAGGTATGTCGCAGTGGCACCGCCTCCGGGTACCGAGTGGCAGAGTCTAGATTGACTAAGATGTGTTGATGCCCTCTGGCGGACTTCGGTATTGGGCCTATGAGGTCCATAGCTATTTGGTCAAACGGTACTTCGATAATCGGGAGAAGTACTAGGGGACTACGGAAATGTGGCTGGAGGCTAGTTGTCTGGCAGGTTGGGCAAGACTTACAAAACTCTTCCACTTCTTTGAATATGCTGGGCCAGTAAAACCGCTGTAGAATACGATCCTGAGTTTTCTGCAGCCCCAGGTGACCCCCAAGAACATGTTGGTAGACTAGATCTAACACAAGCTTGATGAACCACAAAACAGAGAAACACTGACTCTGCCCCAGGTTGTTGTGGTTCAGCATCTACTATTAACACATTTTCCCAGGTGCAGGATAGGGTTGGGTCCCAATTATCCCCGGAGACATTGAGGTCTGCCAATTCAAGACCCGATGGCAAGTCCTCCACGTCTCCCACCATCACACTTAGTGGGGTTGTCTCCCCCTTTTCCACTGAAGTGGCGGTCACCCCTACTGCTGGCCCTTCGATCTCAGGTTCCCAGGGTTCTGGTCTCCCCCCTGAACCGGGCAACTCTGCTAGGGTTGCCCCTGTCTCATGGGTATCAGTTACTCTCATAGCAGGCCAAAGTGCCAGATAGTCTCTCCCTATTATGAGTTCATAATGTAAATTGGTGGGAACGGCCATTTCATGAGTCCATCTGCCAGCCCCTGTGGTTAGAGACACCAGGGCGGCGAGAGAGTCTTTTAAGTCTCCATGGATGCATATGACCCCGACTTTCCAGCCAGTATACTCGTCGGGCTGCACCAGGGAAGCTCTTACCAGGGACACCAGATTCCCTGAGTCCAGCAGAGCTACCGCCAGAGTGTCTCCCACTTCCATCTGGCACAGGTGACTATTGTCTATAGTCTCTGGGGTACCTGTTGCACATAGCTTCCTGGCATACAAGGACTGGCGGTAACCATAGTTAGTATCCATGGGTTCGCCCCGATGGGGACAGTCGGCCCTTATGTGGCCTGTAGGTCTGTAGGGAGTATATCCCCGGCGGGTTTTGCTGGCACAAGTCGCCGGGTCTGGGGTAGAGATTTCCAGGGTTTTGCTGCCCCCCTCCCAAAAGAACCCCCCTGTAGAGTCGTGGTAGCCTCACAGCACTCCACCAGGTCGACCATCTCAAGGGCATTACCAGGAGACACCTGGCCGATCCAGTGCTGGAGAGGGTACGGCAAGGCCCTCCAGAATACATCAGCCAACAGATGGTCCAGAATAGCAGTGGAACTCAGCACGTCAGGCTGCAGCCATTTTTGCAACCGGTGTAACAGATCATACTACTGAGGTCTCACGGGTTCAGCTGGGTTAAACTCGCATTAATGCACCTGCTGGGCCCGGACCAAGACATTCACCCCCAGTCTTGCCAGAATATCACCCTTTTCTGTTGTGTAATCGGCCGCTTGATCATCTGGTAAGTCGAAAAGCACCTGCTGGGGTCCGGATGCCAGAAATGGAGCGACAACCTCCTCCCACTGATCTCGGGGTAGTCTCTCCCTCACGGCCACCTTTTTGAACACCGCCGGATAGGTCTCGACGTCGTCTGAGGGGGGTCATCTTAGGGATCGCTGCACCTACCGCTTTTCAGGCATCGTGGACGTTCTGGGACGCTCCTGCCGCTTGTAAAGCCATCACATGTTGCAATAGCAGCTGGTTGGTTTCCTGCTGCTGCTTATTAGCCTCCCGCTGTTGCAAGTTAGCCTCCACGAGGGCTTTCACGATAGCTTCCATTTTGTCGAGAGACACGGGTTGTAATCTCACTGGTTTGATGTAAGACATACAACCGTGCCCGGAAAAACAAAAATATTTCGACCTTCATGCCAGCCTCACTGCGCTTGCCCGCATCCTCCACCAATTGTGGGGGCTCGCTCTGGTAGACAGGATTAGCGGACGCAGTATAGAGGCAACAACAAGTTCTTTGGATCAAACAGTTCAGTGTTTTATTCACACTTTAAGCAAGTGACAAAACAAACAGTCATATTCAAACAAAAAGTTACCTTGTGGTGTTGGTGCTAATTCACACCATGCACCAACACTGCCTCGAAGAGTCCTTGCTCATAGCAGCACCAACCTGTTTTTACGCCAAACAGGTAGCAAACCTTCATCCAGACACAAGGCTCCCAGATCCCAGCTGCCTATTTAAGGACAGCCAGGTGCTGCCAAAACCCAGACCAGCATTTAAAATCCGATCCAGTATTTGACCTCGCCTGGTTGTAAATCAGCCCAGCAGCACATGCTGGGAGGAAAATACTTGTTTTCCCAGAACAAACCTCTCACTGTGTCACACAACCAATCTAATTGATCCTTTAATCTGAAAATAGAAAGGTCCAATCTGGTTGCAACGGGTAAACAAGGCCAGTTTTCCTTTACGCCAGTTTTGATCAATCTCCCCTAGTCTCTACAAAAATCTGTCTAAAAATTAAGTGCAACAAATTAACAAATGTTTTTATTGTTTATTCATTTTTGTAAGTTTTTACATTTTTTTTTTCTATTTTCATGATTTTTGTGTTTGTTAATATATATATTATCTAAAAAGGTGAAGCCTTTCCTGACGGAAAAATATGAAAAAAAATATAAATCACGAAATCCAAGTGGAATCTGTCAGCAAGTGTTAGAACTTTCCATACCGCCCAGCCACCCTCGTGGTATTGTCCCGTGAAGTTGACCTCTATTAGGCCCTATACACACGACATGGCAAACCGCGAATCCGCAAAACTCAGATATGAGCTGCGTGCACCCTGCACTTTCTCGCTTAAAATGTCCTGCAAATGGGGATTGAAATCAACCTTCCCGCTGGGACTGTTGCGTTCCTGACAATGCCTGATCCAGGGAGTAGAGTGTCATCTACTGACTGACCACTGCCCTCCCGGGGGTGCTAAACAAAACTGAAGGCTTGTGAATTATACATCCAATATGGCCGCCATCACAGATCCCGCAGGGGCGGCAAGTCCAGCTTTTCTGGATTACTGAATGGATATCTGCCTAGTTACATAATTAGACCCATTTGCCATTTCGAGGTATGGCGGTGTAGGGTGACAACCACCTGGGTGGAAGTGGCGGCAGAGGCTTCATACTTGCTGGGGGTTGTAGTACTTGAACTGTCGGGCTTTGCTGTGTATTCTGATGAAAATATAAACCCCGATCTGGTCTAAAAGTCACAGGAAAGAATTTGCTGTGTTTTCATGGCACGGGAGAAGTTGTTGGAGCAAGCACTTTTTGCGGTGGCCTCCGCCCAAACACAGCTGCCGGGTTGTCCCGTGTCCTCTGAGAGCTGGATTAATGGGGCGGCCATGTTGTCCGCAGGTAGAAGATGATGATGTCGGGGTTTGCGGTTAAAGATTTTTACAAGGTGCAGATTTTTTATTTATTACCCTGCTGTTTTTTTTTTTTTTTTTTATGGGTGGCTCATGGTCAGTATCTTACAACATTGGGGGGGTCCCATCGGGACCACAAGACAAGGCCTATAGCAAAATTAAAGACTACCCCTCCTTCCCCTTCCATGACATAAGCCCCACCCTCAATCCTGGCAATGGAGGGACTAACGCATTTGGTCCCCTTATGTCTTATAGGACTTAACCCTGCCATTATTTGCTAATGTTACAGTGTGGCAGGAAGCCCTCTAGATGTCTACTACACTCTGGGACGGGGTCAGTCTTCTCTATGGGACCTCTATACTGTACGTGCCATATACATCTTATTTTATCTGTAAGCTCTAAGCCCGATTTCTATAGAAATACAAAATAATTACGAAAAAAAAAGTTTTAAAGGGGAACTCCACCCAAATGCCGTATGTGGAATCTCCTGTGATTTCCTCCCTGCTGGCTGTAATTTCAGTAATGTTGAGGTCATATTATAAACTCTTGCTAAATTTGAGACAAAAACAAGGCAACCCCACAAGGAATTATCATTTCAGAGAGGTTCGATGTGAAGATTACGGAATTTTCAGCTTCGGGTGGAGTTGTCCTTTAAGGCACGCATTTTAATAAAACAGTCATTTATTATGAATGACACCTGCTCTTCAATTTCAAAAACCTCTAACGGCTGAGGGGACAGCCACAGCTTGTATTGGTTGTCAGTTCCCTTCCCGCACACCAGGGGCGGACCGGGAACTTAAAGTAGCCCTGGAAAAAAACTAAAAGGGGCCCCATGTTGTTGACAGGTCCAACAGGACAGAAGGCGGTACAACATGAGTAAGCAGGGATAGCAATACCATAGGGCAGCACAAAATACCGCCCCAGCAGAACCAAATAACAGAGGGCAGCACAAAATACCGCCCCAGCAGAACCAAATAACAGAGGGCAGCACAAAATACCGCCCCAGCCGAACCAAAAAACACAATGCAGCACAAAATACCGCCCCAACAGAACCAGATACCACAGGGCAGCACAAAATACCGCCCTAGCAGAACCAAATACCACAGTGCAGCACAAAATACCGCCCCAGCAGAACCAAATAACAGAGGGCAGCACAAAATACCGCCCCAGCAGAACCAAAAAACACAGTACAGCACAAAATACCGCCCCAGCAGAACCAAATAACAGAGTGCAGCACAAAATACCGCCCCAGCAGAACCAAATACCACAGTGTAGCACAAAATACCACGCTAGCAGTACCAAAAAACACAATGCAGCACAAAATACCGCCCCAACAGAACCAAATAACACAGTGCAGCACAAAATACCGCCCTAGCAGAACCAAATACCACAGTGCAGCACAAAATACCACCCCAGCAGAACCAAATAACACAGTGCAGCACAAAATACCGCCCCAGCAGAACCAGATACCACAGTGTAGCACAAAATACCGCCCCAGCAGAACCAGCTACCACAGTGCAGCACAAAATTTCACCCCAGCAGAACCAAATACCACAGTGCAGCACAAAATACCACTCCAGCAGAACCAAATACCACAGTGCAGCACAAAATACCGCCCCAGCAGAACCAAATACCACAGTGTAGCACAAAATACCGCCCTAGCAGAACCAAATACCACAGTGCAGCACAAAATACCACCCCAGCAGAACCAAAAACCACATTTCAGTACAAAATACCAGCCCAGCAGAACCAAATTTTCCAGACAGCAATGCAGTTGAATTCAGGGGGGCACCTGCAGCCACGGTCCCGGTGCATAAGTACCTGCTGCTCCTATATTAATTAATACTGAGTGCACCAGATCGTTATGTAGCTGGCTGATAGCCGTGAGGAGGGCTCGCCCCCCGCCCCCCCAGCATAAGCCCACAGGGAAATTTCACTGTAGGGTCTATGGCCAGTCCACCCTTGCCCTACACAACAGAAAGCCTGAATAGGGCGGCCACCGCATTTTTCACGTATAAGTGTCACATTAGGGACATGATATCATAGTCATGGCACTTCTGCATGGGAGTGTTAAAAAAGTGACAACCCTCACATAGAACGGTTGTCAGGCTTGAAGTAGTCTGAGATGCAGCAAAGCCTCATTCTTGATCCCGAATATTCTGGGGGTGGAAATACTCTTTGTAAAGGGTAGCGAGATTTGGATCCAGGACAGAGTGGTTATGCAACAGTGCCCATGTAATTGGTGTGGGCTGGTAGGCACGACAAGCTGTTCTGCGCGTTCCTGGCGACGTCCCGCAGATTATGCCATGCCCGTGTTCACGTACCCCCCCCCCTCCTCCATTCCCAGGTGCCCGTCTCTTCATATTGCTCCCTGATTGCGTAGCTCAGGATGAGCGCCGATCCTCCCCAGTAATACAATCAGCAGCTGCGGCGGAGACGCTATGATGTGTCTATTCATCCTTTTATGATGGATTCTAATCTAATTCCATAGCAACAACACCAATCCTGCCTGTCCCTCCGTCTAAAGGGAGCGGGGGCCATCATCGCCGCCGCTGCTGCTGCCAAACTCATTCCGATGCTGCCACGTTGTGGCTTTCGGCATTTCATTTTAACAAACATGGTGGGAGGGAGGGAGGGGGGGTACATCTGGAATCTGTGCTATAATACATATAGTGCAAAGAGGTATCTTCCAGGGAAAGTGAGCCATCTCGCCAGCGCCACCTTGTGGAACTGACTCCCTGTGAGTCAGAGTCCGACTTTCTAACAAGCCTTGGGACATGACAAGGGAGAATAGCCAAGTCAGATATCCATCTGTAAACTGCTAATTCGGGGTGTTTGCCCCTCATCAGTATGGAGTATGGAGTGTAATGCCTTGAAAGCAGCTTAGGCAGGATGTTGGCTTATACTATAGAGGGTTAATTCTTATTAAAGGGGCCGGTACCTTAAAGGGGTTGCCCCATGGAAAATATTCGAAATTTTTTCAAACCAGCACCCGGATCCGAATACTTCTGTAATTGCACTGAATTCAATAAAATGTACCTGTATAGCGCCACCTGCCGATTGCACTTTTCCTTACTTCTCTGTCCACCTCGCTGAGGTGGTCGCACATGCTCAGTCTGTTAGAAGCTGTGACGGTTACAAGGAGAGAAGGACACGCCGCCTGAGCTTGGCATAAATCTGGCAGAGCAATTGGAGCAATGAATGAGGAGATTTCTGGGTCCATGTGAGGCACAGGGCCGGTTCTAGCTCTGTTAGGAGGCTGTCATGTACTGTATGATGTTCTCGTGTTTCACATTAATCATGGCACAACCCCTTTAATCCACCAGTAGAAACATTAGACTAGGGATGGCCAACCTGCGGCTCTCCAGCTGTCGCAAAACTACAACTCCCACCATGACCTGCTGTAGGCTGATAGCTGTAGGCTGTGTGGGCATGCTGGGAGTTGTAGTTTTGCAACAGCTGGAGAGCCTTAGGTTCAGAGGCGGCTCTAGACTTTGTGAGGCCTTAGGCGAAACTCGAACATGAGGCCCCCACGAACACAAGATATGCCAGCGATAATAAAGATCGACTACAAACAAAAACACTTGGTGTAGTATCCTCAGTTTCCCCCCCCCCCCC
The DNA here is from genome assembly GCF_905171765.1 of Bufo bufo. NCBI lineage: Eukaryota > Metazoa > Chordata > Amphibia > Anura > Bufonidae > Bufo > Bufo bufo. The sequence goes on from NC_053395.1 coordinate 21,072,521, forward strand.
CCCCCCCCATGCCATATAACAAAAAATATGTTGAAAGAAATCAAAGTTAAAGCAGTGCCGGATGCAGTAAATTCTCAGCTGGAACAGCCGCCAGGATCACTAACGCAGTTGTGAAGGCAGCCTAATACAGCGCCACATACCTCTTACATCCAGGGACGTCTCCTCTGATGTAGACGTTCTCTTTCTTCATCTTCTCCATTCAGACCAGACCGCCATGATGATTTCTTTCAGCCATCTCTCATCTCTGACAGACGTCTTAGTTTCCTACTTTTCCTCAAACCTTCTCAACATCCCATCATGCACCCCCAATACTGAGACGCAGTGCCCCCCAAAACTATACTATAGAAACAGATAAACCCCCTGAAAATACTAGTTACACACAGATAGCACCCCCTTCAATAATTATTGGAACACAATGCCCTAAAAAATAACTGCACCCAGCAAATAATGCCCCTGACACTAATAGTGTAACCGTAATGTCCCCCAAAAATAACTGTGCTAATCTGATACTGTGCCAGGGCACCCCCACAGTAATAGTGCTCCCCAAAATCCCACCAATAGTAATAATTCTGTGCCAGAGTGCACTTAGTAGTAATAGTGCTCCTACAGTGCCCCCAACAGTAATTGTGTCCCAGAAGTAATAATGCTCCTATAGTCCCCCAGTTGTAATAAAGCCCCCTTATAATGTGCGCCAGTATAAAAAATAAAATGCCCTGTTGTGTGGCAGTAAAAAAAAACTTCCTCTTAGTGCCCCCAGTAGAGCCAATGTCCCCAGAGTGCCCTCATGTGATCAAATAACCCGTACTGTGTGCCACTACAAAAAACACTTAGTGCCGCCAGTTGAGCTAAGGTGCCGATAGTGCCCCTGTAATTTGTTCCAGTATAAAATACTCCTATATAGTGCCCCCAGAAGAGACCCCCATAGTGCTCCTCCCCATCCTATATAGTGGCCCCAGAAGATGCCCCCCCAAGTGCTCCTCCCCCGTCCCCATAGTGCCCTTCATAATGTGCCAGTATAAAATGCCCCTATAGACTGACCCACAAAGATGCCCCCATAATGCTTCTCACCCCCTTCTCCATAGTGGCAAAATGGGTGCCCCCATAGTGCCCCCCAATAATGTGCCAGTAAGAAGCACCCCCATATAATGTGCCAGTAAGTGTCCCCATAGTGCCCCCAATAATGTGCCAGTAATAAGGGCCCCTATAGATGCCCCCCCAAATCATGTGCCAGTAACAAGTGCCTCTCCCCCCCCCCCAAATCATGTGCCAGTAACAAGTGCCTCCCCCCCCCCCCCAAATCATGTGCCAGTAACAAGTGCCTCTCCCCCCCCCCCCAAATCATGTGCCAGTAACAAGTGCCTCTCCCCCCGAAATCATGTGCCAGTAACAAGTGCCTCTCCCCCCCAATTCATGTGCCAGTAACAAGTGCCTCACCACCCCCCCCCCCCCCCTCTCTCTATACTTACCTCCTTATGGCAGCGATGCGATGCAGGCCTCTTCCGGCCTGTGTCCCGCGCTGTACGGCTCAGGCAGCGCGATGACGTCATCGCGTCGCCTGAACCGGCCTCTAATAGGCTGCGGGCCTTGTGCGGACAGCCTATCAGAGGAACAGGGACGGCGATACAGGTGACAATGGCTTCCACAATGGAAGCTCTCATCTCCCTGTGCCCTGCCACCGACGCCACTGCTGCCTGCCGCACCCCCCTCGCAACGCCACTGGCGAGGCCCCCACCCGCACAAGGCCTTAGGCGGTGGCCTAATGGAAGAGCCGCCTCTGCTCAGGTTGGCCATCCCTGCATTAGACGAACAAGGTCCACCCCCATGATCAATTTTGTTTTCGTGAATCCAAATAGATGCAGAATTGTTGGCTGATTAATATCTTAGTATATATTATATAGACACAGAGTTAAAGTTGTTGTTGTTTGGAATAAAAAAACAAACATAGCTGCTTTCATCCTAAAACAGTGCCACACATGTCCACAGGTTGTGTGTGTGATTGCAGCTTAGCCACATTCACTTCAATGAAGCTGAGCTGTAATACCAGACACAGCCCATGTCTTCTAATGTTATACAACCCTCATAAAGTATACATTTCTGACTGCAGTCTCCCATTGTTAGAACAGGGCATCCCACAGTGACAACAGCAGAATAGTGAGTGCAGCTCTGGAGTATAATACAGGATGTAACTCAGGATCAGTACAGGATAAGTATTATAATGTATGTACACAGTGACCCCACCAGCAGAATAGTGAGTGCAGCTCTGGAGTATAATACAGGATGTAACTCAGGATCAGTACAGGATAAGTAATGTAATGTATGTACACAGTGACTCCACCAGCAGAATAGTGAGTGCAGCTCTGGAGTATAATACAGGATGTAACTCAGGATCAGTACAGGATAAGTAATGTATGTACACAGTGACTGCACCAGCAGAATAGTGAGTGCAGCTCTGGAGTATAACACAGGATGTAACTCAGGATCAGTACAGGATACGTAATGTAATGTATGTACACAGTGACTCCACCAGCAGAATAGTGAGTGCAGCTCTGGAGTATAATACAAGATGTAACTCAGGATCAGTACAGGATAAGTATTATAATGTATGTACACAGTGACCCCACCAGCAGAATAGTGAGTGCAGCTCTGGAGTATAATACAGGATGTAACTCAGGATCAGTACAGGATAAGTAATGTAATGTATGTACACAGTGACTCCACCAGCAGAATAGTGAGTGCAGCTCTGGAGTATAATACAGGATGTAACTCAGGATCAGTACAGGATAAGTAATGTATGTACACAGTGACTGCACCAGCAGAATAGTGAGTGCAGCTCTGGAGTATAACACAGGATGTAACTCAGGATCAGTACAGGATAAGTAATGTAATGTATGTACACAGTGACTGCACCAGCAGAATAGTGAGTGCAGCTCTGGAGTATAATACAGGATGTAACTCAGGGTCAGTACAGGATAAGTAATGTATGTACACAGTGACTGCACCAGCAGAATAGTGAGTGAAGCTCTGGAGTATAATACAGGATGTAACTCAGGATCAGTACAGGATACGTAATGTAATGTATGTACACAGTGACTCCACCAGCAGAATAGTGAGTGCAGCTCTGGAGTATAATACAAGATGTAACTCAGGATCAGTACAGGATAAGTAATGTAATGTATGTACACAGTGACTGCACCAGCAGAATAGTGAGTGCAGCTCTGGAGTATAATACAGGATTTAACTCAGGATCAGTACAGGATAAGCAATGTAATGTATGTACACAGTGACTGCACCAGCAGAATAGTGAGTGCAGCTCTGGAGTATAATACAGGATGTAACTCAGGATCAGTACAGGATAAGTAATGTATGTACACAGTGACTGCACCAGCAGAATAGTGAGTGCAGCTCTGGAGTATAACACAGGATGTAACTCAGGATCAGTACAGGATACGTAATGTAATGTATGTACACAGTGACTCCACCAGCAGAATAGTGAGTGCAGCTCTGGAGTATAATACAAGATGTAACTCAGGATCAGTACAGGATAAGTAATGTAATGTATGTACACAGTGACTGCACCAGCAGAATAGTGAGTGCAGCTCTGGAGTATAATACAGGATGTAACTCAGGATCAGTACAGGATAAGCAATGTAATGTATGTACACAGTGACTGCACCAGCAGAATAGTGAGTGCAGCTCTGGAGTATAATACAGGATGTAACTCAGGATCAGTACAGGATAAGTAATGTAATGTATGTACACAGTGACTGCACCAGCAGAATAGTGAGTGCAGCTCTGGAGTATAATACAGGATGTAACTCAGGATCAGTACAGGATAAGTAATGTATGTACACAGTGACTGCACCAGCAGAATAGTGAGTGCAGCTCTGGGGTATAATACAGGATGTAACTCAGGATCAGTACAGGATAAGTAATGTATGTACACAGTGACTGCACCAGCAGAATAGTGAGTGCAGCTCTGGGGTATAATACAGGATGTAACTCAGGATCAGTACAGGATAATGTATATCCGGTTGCTGAGCTTTTTATGTAGATTACAGGTGAAACTCAAAAAATTAGAATATCGTGCAAAAGTCAATTTATTTCAGTAATGCAGCTTAAAATTTGAATTTTGTGAAAAGGTTCAATATTCGAGGCTCAAAGTGTCACCCTCTAGTCAGCTAATTAATCCATACCCCCTGAGCAAAGGAACCTGAGATTGTGACTTTGGGGTTTCATAAGCTGTAAGCCATAATCATCCAAATTATAAGAAATAAAGGCTTGAAATATCTCGCTTTGCCTGTAATGAGTCTCATATGTTAGTTTCACCTTTTACGTTGCATTACTGAAATAAATGAACTTTGCACGATATTCAAATTTTTCGAGTTTCACCTGAATATGTAAGGCTACTTTCACATTAGTGGTTTTTTGCGGATCCGTCATGGATCTGCAAAAGCGCTTCCTTTACAATAATAAAACCGCATGCATCCGTCATGAACGGATCCGGTTGCATTATTTCTTCTATAGCCATGACGGATCCGACATGAACACCATTGAAAGTCAATGGGGGACTGATCCGTTTTCTATTGTGTCAGAGAAAACGGATCCGTCCTTATTGACTTACATTGTGTGTCAGGACGGATCCGTCTTGCTCCGCACCACATCGCGGACAGAAAAAAACGCTGCTTGCAGCGTTATTCTGCCCGCGATGGGAGCGCAACCAAACGGAACAGGATGCATTTTGGCGCATTCGGTTTCGTTCAGTTCGGTTTTGTCCCCATTCATTGTCAAACTAAAGCGTTTTCTTTCGATATTAAGATCCTATGACGGATCTCAATAGCGTAATTGTAAACGCTAATGTGAAAGTAGCCTAACCTATAAAATGATGCTTAAACCTGTCTCTACAGCCTTATGCCTATTGCACACGACCGTACGGCTTTTTCAGTGTTTTGCGATCTGTTTTTCACGGATCCGTTGTTCCGTTTTTTGTTTCCGTTTCTGTTCCGTTTTTCCGTTCCGTTTTTCCGTTCCGTTTTTCCGTATGGCATATACAGTATACAGTAATTACATAGATAAAATTGGGCTGGGCATAACATTTTCAATAGATGGTTCAGCAAAAAACGGAACGGAAACGGAAGACATACGGATGCATTTCCGTATGTGTTCCGTTTTTTTTGCGGACCCATTGACTTGAATGGAGCCACGGACTGTGATTTGCGGGCAATAATAGGACATGTTCTATGTTAAAACGGAACGGAAATACGGAAACGGAATGCATACGGAGTACATTCCGTTTTTTTTGCGGAACCATTGAAATGAATGGTTCCGTATACGGACCGTATACGGAACGCAAAAAACGGCCAGTAAACGGGAAAAAAAAACGTCCGTGTGCAATAGGCCTTACTAGTTCACCTTTACCTCTGTGTGTGGGAGGTGGGAATTGACAAGGATCCTTAATAATCTTTAAAGGGAACCTGTCATGTGGATATTTGATTATAATCTAACTAATTATATACAATCATTAACTACTAAAAAGTGCCTTAGATGTATTCACTTACTGGTGTGACAGATGGTTACCTCATAATATACACACAAAGATGCCACATGCCGCATGCTAATGAGCTGATTTGAGTCTAGCGTGATGTCAGTGAGTCCAGCGTTTATTTAATTCAGAGCTATAGCCACTCCCCTGCCCACCTGCTGCTGATTCATATGGAAAATAACTGTCATTCAGCAGCAGGTGAGCGGGGAGAGTCAGGAGCTCATGAATATTCAGGACTCCTCATTATCAGCTGGAGCTTTTCAATACAAGATGTTGGCAGATTGACCGGGTCAATTAAAGAAAGTGACCCAGCATTTTGCTAAGAGAATCAGTCACTTATTTATGTTGCCCTTAGTTAGGACACCATAAGACTGGTGACAGGTTCCCTTTAAAGCTGTTTCTAGCTTCTCAGGCAATTTTTTGTAGCATTAAATGAAAAAAAAAAAAAACAGGCAACTTTTTACCATTTTGTATGTACAGATACCAGGCAAACCTGTGTGGGTCACAGAGGACAAATGCACCCTATCTAGCCTGAACCTGGCATCACCTTCTGTCTTTCATCTACTCCCTGCTAATCTACCAAGAATGCGTATCTCTGCAGGTTCAGACTACACAGGGGTTGTTTGTTGTCTGTTACCATGGAGACACCTACTTCTGCTGAAACGGTTAAGATAGTTTTTGCTTCCCTTTAGACGCCCCGGACCAATAAAAGCTACGTTAGCCAAGCTGAACATATCCCTTAAGGACCAACATCGCGCAGGGTCAATTTCAATCTTTCTGGTGGACTGTGCCTTTAAACAGGATATCGAGCTGATAAGTCGGCCGTCCATCTTCATATAATTTACTGCTTCTGTAAAATCATATATAATCTGACCGCCCCGCTTTGTGTCTGCGTGACGGGGGGAGCGGTTGGGGGGGCTGTCGCCTTGCTGCATATTTCTGCCGCTGCACGAAGGTTGCAAAACATAATATTTTAGCTGTTGCAGTAAAACTGGTGAATTGCGTATTCCTGGCACGGGGGGGGATTTCTGCTCAGATTTATTTTTAAAGCTTGGCCGGGGTGAAAAATATCTCTAATTCTCAGTTTCATTGGCTGCAACGATCAGCGGCAGAATTACTCAGCCATGCGGTGGGAATGAACATCCAGACGGGAGGAGGATGGGTCTGTATTCAGATAATGGAAATCTGGCCAGGGAATTTGTACAATACGACGTCTGTGGATTAGGCTGAAGACTACAGAGCGAGCAGCACGCAGGCAGCGAGGAGGCCGTAGCCTCTGCGGGATCTCCGAGGGGGCACACATCCCTCCTTTGTCACTAAGATATTCATCTGCGTGCCGCTGTGTGGCGGGATCAAAATGGAGGTCGCGTTTCTTCAGGCTGTGTCACTATGTACCCCCCCCCCCCCCCCCCCCCCGCCTTCGGTGGATTTGGGGGGTTCCATTGTGTTCCGCTGCCTCCGCTTGTCACAGAAGGAGAACATTTCGCACAACGGCAGCTCGTTTCCTTGTGTTCCGGGGCCACCGTTCCTCGCTGCGAGGTGAATGAGATAGGCGTCGTTTTCCTGTCATGTGGCCGTCAACCGCGCACAAAGGCCTGTGGGTTTCCTGCGCCAAAAAAAAAAAAAAAAGGTATCTAGGCGTACAGATCTAGATTTACGGTCACAATCATGAAAACCAGTCCCAGTGTCCTCCATTGAAGGGGCAGGATTGTTCTGCTTCCCGTCCGTCGCCTCCCGAGTGGCTGATAACAGTAAACAATAGATCACGTTCAGGGCCGCTACAGCAGAAAGCGCGTCTCCGTATCCCCTCACAAATCGCCATGCACTTTGCGTTTCCGTTTCGCACCTTTTTCAAGCTTTCTGCTTGCAGTCAGTGAATAACAATATTCTTGAAATCTAAAAAAAAAAAAAAAAAAGCCTCCGTTCACATCACGTCAAAAATACTGGAACCTCTTGACGAGTCCCATTAAAGTCAAGAAGGTTCATCGGGATTTGACAATACCTGTTATAAACAGAAATCAGGATGCCATGTGATCAGACGTCTGCTTGCTGTCAGTGAATGGGAACGTGCTTGTTTACACACAAAAGCTAAATGGGTATTTGTCAGCAGATAAGGGTCCATTCACACGTCCGCAAATGGGTCCGCATCCGTTCCGCAATATCGGGAACGGGTGCGGACCCATTCATTCTCAATGGGGCAGGAATCGATGCAGAGAGCACACTATGTGCTCTCCGCATCCGTATTTCCGGAGCGCGGCCCCGAACTTCTGGGCCGCGGCTCTGCGAAAAAATAGAACATGTCCTATTCTTGTCCACAATTGACAAGAATAGGCAGTTTTATGGGGGGTGCCGGACGGGTGTATTGCAGATCCGAAATTTGCGGATCCGCAATACACCATGGACGTGTGAATGGACCCTAAGGGCTCTTGCACACGACCGTATGGCTTGTTCTGTATTTTGCGGTCCGTTTTAAACGAATCCATTTTTCATTTTTTATTTTTTTTGTTTCAGTAGTGTTTCCGCTGCCGTTCCGTTTTTACATTTGGTTTCCGTTTGCGATCCATTTTTTGCGGATCGTCAATGGAAGCATACAATAATGTGTAAACAGTAAGTACATTAAAAAATTGGGCTGGGCATAAAATTTTTAATAGATGGTTCTGCAAAAACAGAACGGAAGACATACGGATGCATTCCATATGCATTCGTTTTGTTTTTTTGTGGAACCATTGACTTGAATGGAGCCACGGAACGTGATTTGCGGGCAATAATAGGACATGTTCTATCTTTGAACGGAATGGAAATACGGAAATGCAATGGAGTACCTTCCGTTGTTTTGCGGAATTGAATGGTTCCGCATACGGAACACAAAAAACGGAATGGAAACGGAAAAAAAAACCTTTGTGTGCAAGAGGCTTTATACCTATGCTGAGGTTGTGGCGGTTGCAGAGAGAGCAGAGCCTCTAGGTGTAACAGCAACGCCCCCGTTGCTCCTAGAGGCTCATTTGCATATATTAAAACTTCATATTTCTCAGCAATGCAGGCACATATGAACATGGGACCAACACGGATGCCTTCAGCTGCCAAACGCACATGTAACAGGTCAGCCAGAGTCATATAAAACTGCTGACAGATGCCCTTTAAAATCTGGAGCAATCTAACTTTTCTTTCAGATGAGGTTTTGCATTATACAGGCTGAACTGCAGGTTGATACATTTTGCCCGCACTGATACATTGTTACGATCAGGGCAGGAGAAAGATCTGTTTAGAGCACAGAAGATTGTCTGGACTGGATACATCGTGGCAAATGCTGTGTGTGCGTGAACAAGAATGTTGACATTCCCTGACAGTAAGCAGAGATCTTGTGAAAGGTTCTGCTGCTGGTGATGTGTCTTGGGCAGTAATCAGGGGACTGTTGGAGGATACAGTATTAGTCACATGACACTCCGGATGGTGCCACCATCTGGATACCCTGCACGGTCACATGACTTGTAGGGATCGGCTCCCTTTCTGCTCAGGATCCAGCCGGGAGGCAGCGCATGAATAATTTATTTTGTACGGGCGCTGGGCGACCTGCACTATTTATAACCGTCCTGTGACCTGGAACACGGAAGAAGCTTGTGTGGATCGTTTACAGATAATTTCGGAATATATTCTGCTGTCTCAGGAGGGATGGGTCCGCATCCCGGCTACCATGGTAACATCATATGCTATAATCATGCTGGGCCCCTCCAAGGATCCTTCATCAGCCGCCACAAAAGGCCCCCTTTACGGTACATACACCCTGTTTATACCTCAAACTCAATGTTAAGTGCTCTATTCCCCCATAGAACAGCCTGAAGGGGACAAATGCCCATGAGTTCCTGAACCTGAGCTTGGGCCCTCTCCATGGGCCCCATATAAGATACCAGGGGCTCCTTCTGGGATACATGCTCCTTTCTACATGGCAAACCTAATGATGAGTGCTGTAATCCCCCATGGAACAACCTGAAGGGTACAAATGCCCATTAGTCCCAGGACCGGTGCTTGGGTCTTCCTTTTCCACGGGCCCCATATTAAGATACAAGAGCTCCTAATATGATACTCGGTCCTTTCTACGCGTCAAACCTTATGATAAGTGCTCTAATCCCCCATAGAACTGCCTCAAGGGGACATATGCTTATAAGTATCAGTACCTGAACTTGGGCCCTCTCTCTTCATGGGTCATATAAAAGATACCAAGGGCTCCTTTTATGATACATTGACCTTTTTATTGGCCAAACCTTCTGATGAGTGCTGTAATCCTCATAGTCCTACTGAAGGGGACAAATGCCCATGCGTCCCAGGACCTGAGCTTAGACCCTCTCTCTCCATGGTCTACATATGAGATACAAGGGCTCCTTCTGTAATACATAGTCCTACTACAAGTCAAACCTTATGATAAGTGCTCTAATCTACCATAGGCCTCGAGGAGACAAGTGCCCAGAAGGACCAGAACCTAAACTTGGGCCGTCTCTCTCCATGAGCCCCATTTAAGATACAGGGGGTTCTCCTATGAATCATGGTCCTTTCTACAGGTCAAACCTTCTGATTAGTGCTCTAATTACCAAAGAACAGCCTGAAGGGGACAAATGCCCTTCAGTCTCAGGACCTGAGCTTATGCCCTCCTCTCCATTGCTCTATATAAGATACAAGGTCTTCTTCTATGATGCAAGGTCCTTCTACAAGTCAAACCTTATGATAGGTGCTCTGAATTCTCCATAGAACAGCCCTAAAGGTACAAATGACCATAAGTACCAGTACTTGAACTTGGGCCTTCTCTTTCTATAGGCCACATATAAAATACAAGAGCTCCTTCTGTGGTAAATGGTCCTTTCTACAGGTCAAACCTTCCAAGGAGAGCTCTAATCCCCACAGAACAGTATAAGATACAAGGGCCCCATGCAGTATAATATAAAAGGGCTCCATACAGTATAAGATACAAGGGTCCTATACTGTGTAAGATGCAATGGATCCTTACATGATACATGGTCCTTTCTGGAGGTCAAATCTTACGATGAGTGCTGTAATCCTCCATAGATGGCCTCAAGAGGACAGATGCCCACCAGTCCTGGGAACTGATTACGTGACCCATTAATTCTGCATGATGCCATTCTTTTCTGCCAATATCATGTATGCCGATGTGTGCAGAGCTCGATATCGAGCCTTGGTGACCACATACAAAGTAGGATGCTGTCCTGGTGTTATACAGTTGTGTTCAAAATAATAGCAGTCAGACATCACTAACCTGATCAATCACTGTTTTTGGTAGAAATGATATTTCTACATGGCAAATAATTTACTAGCAGGTATAGTAGAGTAATAGAAATCCAACAGTCATGACGTGCATGCTGCTGATTCTCTGTAATGCAATCACTTATTGAAAGGGGCATGTTCAAAATAATAGCAGTGTGGAGTTCAATTAGTGAGGTAATTCATTCTTTGAAAAACAGGTGGCAATTATTGCCCTTATTTAAGGAAGGAAGGCAGCAAATGTTGTACATGCTGGTTACAGTGCATTTCTCTCTGAAATTCTGAGGAAAATGGGTCGTTCCAGACATTGTTCAGAAGAACAGCGTGCCTTGATTAAAAAGTTGATTGGAGAGGGGAAAACATATAAAGAAGTGCAGACAATGATCGGCTGCTCAGCTAAAATGATTGCAAATGCTTTAAAATGGCAACTAAAACCTGAAAGACGTGGAAGAAAGCGAAAAACTACTATTCAAATGGATAGAAGAAAAGCCAAAATGGTGAGGACTCGGCCAACATCAGCTCCAGGAAGATGAAAGAAGGTGTAAAGTTCCCTGTGAGTCCTGTTACTATTAGAAGACGCCTCTGTGAAGCCGAGCGATCTGCAAGAAGCCCCCGCAAAGTCCCCCTGTGGGAAGAGACATGTGCCGAAGAGCACATTGACCGGTCTAAAGAGACATCTTGTGGACTGATGAAGTAAGATGGTTCTTTCTGGGTCTAGTGGCCGGAGACAGTTTGTCAGACGACCCCCAAACACTGAATTCAGCCACAGTGCACTGTGAAGACAGTAAAGCATGGTGGACAAGCATCATGATATGGGGATGTGTCTCATACTACGGTGTTGGGCCTATTTATCGCAGACCAGGGATCATGGATCAGTGTGAACACATCAGAAGACATGAAGAGGTCATGCTGCCTTATGCTGAAGAGGAGATGCCCCTGAAATGGCTGTTCCAACAAGACAACGACCCCAAACACAGCAGTAAACGGGCAACATCTCGGTTCCAGACCAACAAGACTGACGTCATGGAGCGGCCGGCCCAATCCCCGGATCTAAATCCAATAGAAAACCTGTGGGGCGACATCAAAAATGCCGTTTCTGAGGTAGAAACCTCAGAAATAGAGAAGAACTGTGGGATGTCGCCCGATCCTCCTGGGCCGGAATACCTGTCCACAGGGGCCCGAAGGTGGTGACTCCGAGCAGCACAGACGTCCAGCAGTTCTCGGAGACAGCGGTCATACAACTAAGTATTAGTGACGGGATTCAGAGGAAAGCAGAATCCTCAAACATTTCTCAGTTTATATAGTGAATGTTTGAGTTTGTAAAGAAGAATACAAACACTGCTATTTATTTGAACAGTCTAATATTCACTTTTCTTTTTTTTAGAGGAACAGCACAAATTTGATATATTGTTCTTCATGTTTTGATTTGGAATAGAACGTGTAGTGTTCCCAATGCGTTTGTGTGGACGGAAATAGAAGCTATTAGAAGGATTTTGAGCTTTATTGACTTTTCTAAACACACACTGCTATTATTTTGAACAAAACTGTATATCGGGGGGTATAGATGCCAAGCTTTGTAGATATTACCGTAGACCACCAGGGCTGCCAGCCCGGGTCCTGTACGCCTCGTCTCTCGCTCGAGTCAGCCTGGCCTCTACATCTTCTGATACGCCATTAAGTTACAGATAATTACAGCAATTCATTCTTCATCAGTAAGCAGCTCCTTAGTGCCAGCCGAGCGGCCCTGCTCTGTCTCATGGGGTGGATCCTGACCATAAAATCCACACGCCACAAAGCATGTCCACATCCTCACTGCCAGGCTGCTCCTCGCTCTGATCTCCCCGTGCCCCCCGTGATGCCCGCTCCATGCTAAGTGTATAATGCGCACAGCAAGCTGTGAGGAATATGACAACATAATGGAATTATTAATAAAACACTGTACAGAGACTGGATAACCCCTCGTGCCGAGTCTGCACAGTGCCAGGAGGGGGAGGTAAGGTACTGATGAGGAGAAAGATGGTGAGCCAAGCTAAGTGCACCCCGCCAGCAGCATGGGGGGCAGTCATGGGTTCTTTGCCACCCTAGAAGTGCCTCAACGAGTCTAAGGGTGTCACGTGATCACTGAGGCACTGATGATTGGATGAAAGGGTTTGCTTAAAGGCATCATCAACCAGTGCGTTGGGTAGAAGTAGACCCCTATAACCTGTGTCGGAATACCCCCAATGGGATTGGACCTGGAAACATGCTGTAGCCAATCATATCATAGGGATATTGTGAAGTGGGCAGGAAGAGAGCTCTCTGTAACCAGTCAGATCATGGAAAGGATGACAGCAGCAGGAGGAGAGTGTGCTGCTCTTGTAGGAGGCAGTGACCTGTCCTCTCATGGGGTGGCGTTATTGAGGACAGGGCTGCAGGTAACATGGGCTCTGTCATGATCAGACAAATGGGAGATCACAGACTGACAGGAGTGGAAGCAGCAGGGAACCCAGCAGCACAGAGTATTTCAGGAGAGGTGTGTGTTAGCCTTGTAGGAGACAGTGACCAGTCCACTTATGTGATGGTGTTAGTGAGGACAGGGCTGCATCCGACACGAGCGGGAGGAGGGACATGGAGAAGAGGGAGGTCCTCAGCAGCACAGAGTATTTAAGCAGAGAAGCTGATATTGAAGGGGGGCTATAGACTGATGGTTACATCGTGGAAGGCGTTAGGTCCTGAGCAGCACAAAGTATTTCAGCAGAGAAGTGTGCTGATATTAAGGGAGGCTGTAGATGGAGAGTTACATGATGGAAGGAGGCAGTCCCCAGCAGCACAGAGTATTTCAGGAGAGGAGTTTGCTGATCCTATAGGAGGCTACAGGCTGAGCGTTACATAGTGGAAGGAATGAAGGTCCACAACAGCACAGAGTATTACAGGAGAGGAGGCTACTGCCTGAAAGTTACGTAGTGGAAGGAGTGGGGTGTCCCAGCAGTACAGAGGATTTCAGGAGATGTGCTGGCTGAACTTGTAGGAAGAAGTTGACTCGTGATGACGTGGGTGAGGACAGGCCTGTATGTGCGGGGTCATGGCATCTAGCCGCATGGGGTGGGAAACTTTCCAAGGAACCTGCGGATATCTTTGAAAGTTATCAGCGCAGAGAAAGGATTCAATGGCAGAAGATGTGCAGGAAACGGAGGGGGTGCACCTAAGCAGTTCGTCGGATTAATGGGCGGGTGCGTGATGTTGCACCTATCTGATCTCATACATGGACTTCGGCCAAACTCCCAGCCTACCTCCAGGCTGACTTGGAGCTTCTGGATTTCTGGAGAAGTATAAGAGATCTTCTGTATCCTGCAGGCCTCTCCCGCAATCCTCTGCAGTTTAAGATTATGTTCCTTTTATCTGAATCTTAAAGGGACCATCTGTTTCCAAAGGATGTTAAAAAAAAAAAAAAAAAGACCTTGGGGAAAGGCAATTGTGAGACAGTCCTCCTGACAGGAGACTGGTAACGAAATAAGCATGGCCGGGAGCCCAAACTCATGATGCCCTGTGCCTGGCGTTCCCTGCCACCTTTACATAGAAGAGTGGGCTGACAGATCCAGATTGCAGAGCTGCGCTGGTAATCTGCTGCTCCACTACACCCTGCCGCATGCGCCTGTGCTGGGAAACGGTGGCCCGACCTGCATTAGCTCCATGCGGATTTTGTGGTGGTATTGGCTCAGATTTGTCAAAGGGTAAAATCAGTGGCAGAAATCTGACATGCTGGGGGTTTAAAATCCGCTCCGCAAGAGGTGGACGGGATTCCTGACCGTTGTACTGCTTTTTTCCCCCCCGTGACGCAGAATTAAAATCTACAGCGCTCTTTCTATGCTTAGGAGTCATGTGGGCGGTCCTTCTCAATGACTGGTAGCTGTCACTCACTAAATAGGTCCGCCCACATGACTCTTAAAGGGGTTATATCAGTTACATCATATAGTCAGGGGTACACCACCAATGAGGCCAGGTGAAGCGATCGCCTCAGGCAGCGCCAGAGGGGGGCAGCGGAAGGGCCATGGGCAATGAGCGCTTTCATTGTGGCAAAGGCGTTAGGTTAAGAAATTGGCATTGGGGGGGGGGGCTGTTTCAGTTTTTGCCTCAGACAGCAGAAAGGCTAGGTGCACCTCTGCATATAGTACATGATAATCTTTCTAAAAAATAAAAAAGCTAGAACCAGCCCTGTCCCTCCCATGGATCCAGAGATCTCCCCATTCATTGCTGCAATCATTCCGCTGGATTATCTTCAGCCTGGCAGCTCAGGGGT
Organism: Bufo bufo; assembly: GCF_905171765.1. NCBI lineage: Eukaryota > Metazoa > Chordata > Amphibia > Anura > Bufonidae > Bufo > Bufo bufo. The sequence continues at coordinate 21,087,604 of NC_053395.1, forward strand.
TGTGTCCTTTCAGCTGCAGCTCTCTCCCTCTAACTGCCAGTCTGCCACATATGGCTGGCGGCAATTGAAGATTTAAACTGAGCATGCTCGACCAGCTCATTGAGATTGACAAAAAAAACAAGGAAAACAACAAACAGCAGGTGGCGCTATACAGATACGTTTTATTGAATAACTCAGAGGCTACAATACATTTTTAATTACATGCAATTACAAAAGTATTCAAATCCAGGTGCTGCGTTGAAAATTGTAGAATATGTTTAGTGACATAACCCCTTAGGCTGAGTTCACACAGGCGTTGCGGGAAAATGTGCGGGTGCTTTGCGGGAACACGCGCAATTTTTCCGCGCGAGTGCAAAACATTGTAATGCGTTTTGCACTCGCGTGAGAAAAATCGCGCATGTTTGGTACCGGGGTTGTGTAGATTGTATTATTTTTCCTTATAACATGGTTATAAGGGAAAATAATAGCATTCTGAATACAGAATGCATAGTACAATAGCGCTGGAGGGGATAAAAAAAAATTGAACTCACCTTAGTCCACTTGATCGCGCAGCCGGCATCTCCTTCTGTCTTCTTTGCTGAACAGGACCTGTGGTGACGTCACTCCGGTCATCACATGATCCATCACCATGGTAAAAGATCATGTTATGGATCATGTGATGACCGGAGTGACGTCACCACAGGTCCTGTTCAGCAAAGGAGACAAGGAGATGCCGGCTGCGCGATCAAGTGGACTAAGGTGCGTTAAATAATTTATTTTATTTTATTTTTTTAACCCCTCCAGCGCCATTTTACTATGCATTCTTTATTCAGAATGCTATTATTTTCCCATATAACCATGTTATAAGGGAAAATAATAATGATCGGGTCTCCATCCCGATCGTCTCCTAGCAACCGTGCGTGAAAATCGCACCGCATCCGCACTTGCTTGCGGATGCTTACGATTTACACGCAACCCCATTCACTTCTAGGGGGCCTGCGTTGCGTGAAAATCAGAATATAGAGCATGCTGCGATTTTCACGCAACGCACAAGTGATGCATGAAAATCACCGCTCGCGTGCACAGCCCCATAGAAGTGAATGGGTCGGTATTCAGTGCGGGTGCAATGCGTTCAACTCACGCATCGCATCCGCGCGGAATACTCGCCCGTGTGAAAGGGGCCTTAAAAAGCTGAAAAGCAAGGATTTTAATGATTATGATCTATGTTTTACTGAATCCTTTCCACAAAACTGTGTTGGGAGGTTTATCAAAACTGGTGTAAAGGAAAACTGGCTTAGTTGCCCATCGCAACCAGTCACATTCCACCTTTCATTTTTTACACCATCTTTTGAAAATGAAAGGTGGAATCTGATTGGTTGCTACGGGCAACTAAGCCAGTTTTCCTTTACACCAGTTTTGATAAATCTCCCCCTATACATTTATCTGCTCAGCTCCTCCTGCTGCCTCCAAATGCCATACGCAGAGCGCCACTGACCCCGAAAACACTCCTACTATGTCACTGTAGACTCGAATGTACTTTTAATCCATATGCAAATGAGCAGTTAAGTGCACTAAGGGGCGGGGCCAAGCAACTCTGTGCACCTTTGCTCCTCCTGCTTCCTCTGCCAACCCGCGATGAATGACTTTACAGGAACCTGTCAATCCAGAAAGAGAGGGAGGGGCTGGAAGAGGAAGCAGGAGGAGCAAAGGTGCAAAGAGTGGCTTGGACCCGCCCTCGGTGCACTTCGATGCTCATTTGCATATGGATTACAATGGATCGCTACATGAAAGGTATCGATACGTTCGACTGAGCTCGCCCTACAAGGTTTATCGGTGAATTTCCCTTTAGGTCACCTCTATTCATCTTCCTCTGCAGACCATTTTCTCCTTCACTCCCGGAGGTTGGTAGGAGGCACGGAGCGCTAATTCTCTGCGCCTCACCTCCTTTGCCTGTATCAGCAGGTGACCTGAGGCGGAGTTGCTCGCTCTCGTGCTCCGCTCTGATTGTTCTGCCGCCAGCAGGTGTGGGAGTTACAGACCCTAGGGCAGAGGACGCTACACAGGTAAAAGTGTGTCAGCTCCGCTCAGCCAGAGCTCGTCTGCTCCGACATGTTCACCATTTTACCACCAGATCAGCCTGCAGCAGAAGGCAATTACCGGGGACTCAGACTGCGCTCCCTCCGTCCCCCTCCTCCCCCCAAAATGCACAGATGTTTACTGGCGCACAGTGCCTTCCTCCCAGAGACTCTCATCAGGACCCATTGATTGCGAGGAACCTTCCATTCTCGAGCTTTCTATACAGTGGAGCATGACACGACGGGGCCTCATTTATAAGACCTGTCCTGATCACCTCAATCAGAGTTCAGTCTCCATTTCTTAAACTGCTGAGGTAAAATGAAAGCTGTGCCGTGATTGGTCTCCTGGGCATCCAAAACCTTTCTCCTGTTTTAATAGCATCGACCAATCAAAGCTGAGTCTCGATTTCTTAAACTACTGAGGTAAAAAACGAAATCTGTGCCGTGATTGGTCTCCCTGGGCATCTAAGGCCTTTCTTTTGTTTTGATAGCATCGACCAATCAGAGCTCAGCTTCCATTTCTTAACCTGCTGAGGTAAAATGAAATCTGTGCCATGATTGGTTGCCCTGGGCAACTAAGACCTTTCTCCCGTGTTGATGGCATCGACCAATCAGAGCTTAGTTTCCGTTTCTTAAACTGCTGAGGTAAAACGAAATCTGTGCAGTAATAGGTTTTGGATGCCCAGGGAGACCAATCACGGCACAGCTTTCGTTTTACCTCAGCAGTTAAAGAAATAGAAGCTGAGCTCTGATTCGTCAATGCTATCAAAACTGGAGAAAGGTTTTGGATGCCCAGGGAGACCATTCTCCAGTTTCGATAGCATTGACGAATCAGAGCTCAGCTTCTATTTCTTTAACTGCTGAGGTAAAACAAAAGCTGTGCCGTGATTGGTCGCCCTGGACATCCAAGACATTTCTCCTGTTTTGATATCATCAACCAATCAGAGCTCAGCTTCCATTTCTCAAACTGGTGAGGTAAAACGAAGGCTGCACTGTGATTGGTCGCTCTGAGCATCCAAGACCTTTCTCCTATTTTGTTAGCATTGACAGAACATATATGGCAGAGGATATGGAGTCTGAAACATCTGCGCCATATTCTCAGCCCAGGCATGCTTTAAAGGGGCTGTCACACTATGGCAGCATACAGAAAAGACTCTACAGGCTTCTTCGTCATCCCTTTAAGACAACACTTTGTGACTGAACAGAGGGGGGGAGAGCATTGTTTGTTTACGTGCATTCCCCGTAAGTATCCCATCCATACAGAGCAGACATGACCAATCAATCCTGCAGGGAACGAGTGTAAACAAACGACGCATGTAAACAAATGGCACCGAGTGCGGGGGACGACTTTTAACCCTGTCAGCAGAACCCCTTTATATGCCGTGCGATGAGCCTTTCTTTCTACCTATCCAGGCACTAACAGGTTAACCAATGAAATTCACAGGGCATCTTCTTCCATGCCGAATGTTTTGCCTCCGCATGGCACACCGCATAGTATTAACCCCTACCCTGCACTGCGTGGCGGTCGCCGTCCCCCCCTTCCTCTTCTCCCGCAGCATCGCACAATAGCTAATTTCCAGTTCCATTCCGCCGCTGAAACCTCACACAGCGATTGTGAAAGGATTGCCGATGGATCCTCACTGTGAGTGCCTCTTATTTTTTTTTATATTTTTTTCTGTGGCGTAGATAGATTTTTATAGCGCCTGGATATTAATTGATCGCTGCTGACTCTGGCGTCTCCTCCTCCCTCCCCCCTCTCACAGAACAAAAAATATTCTCAGAAGATACATGGGAGGGAGGGTATAAAAGGCGCTCTATAGAGCGCAGTACATTTTTCTTCCTGTTATTTTCTTTTATTTTTTAGTTGTTTTTTTTTACAGCTGTCGAGGAACCTTATTTTCCAGCGTGCAGGTTCCCCCTGCAGCAGCAAAGGGGTTAAGCGCTAATAAGCCGATGCCTGGAATTCATCCTGCACCTTGCGATATTGGCAGCGTTGCAGCAGCACGAATGGCTCGCACTCCTCTACATTTCATTTGTATGCAGCGTCTGGCTCCACCAAAGCACCTTCTGTGCAGCTTCAAACATAGATCATGTAAAATGTTGCTGATCTTCCCCTGCACTAATCACTGGGAGGGAACCAGCTGACTGCATGGGGGGAGGGAAGACGGCCTGTCCTGCTGGCGCAGGCTCTACAGGAAAGTACCGGGTAACCTTAGCTAATGAGGGGCACAGGTGCTGGCGTGGTGGGCACATTCGCAGAACGTGTGCACTGGGGAACATGTGCAGACTTTTCTGCCTGCTACGCGATTGGGATCTCTCTGAGGGCAGCCACTATCTCTCCATCTGTCAAGCTGGAGAACTGAGGCAGGGGTGCACCTAGCCTTTCTGCTGCCTGGGGGCGAAAACTGGCCCCCATGCCAATTTATTAATCTAACCCCTTCCCTTCAGCTTATGGCCCTTCGGCTTCCCCCCCCTCTTGCCCCTACATGGTGTTGCCTGAGGCAAGCGCCTCACCTGGCCTCATTGGTGGTGCACCCCTGAACTTAGGTTGCGTGGTTCCAGCGCAACCCCTGTGCTCGACAGCAACATGGATTTGGCGGCCCCTGATATTTTTTCAGACCCTTTACAGGATCATTCTAAGATGTCGCAACCTTCATACAGTTAGGCCGCGTCCATGAAAACCTCCGTTACAAGATAGTCAATGGTTCATCCATGAAGAATCCGTTCTTTCGCCTTTCACGTGTGGTCCGTATGATGCGGACGCCGCTAAGCTAAAAATCATGGACCAACTCGACCCATAGACTATAATGTTCGTGAGGGATCTCTCATCATAGACAAAAGTAGGGCATTCTCCGATGGTTTTGTCCATGGAAAACACACATTAAAGTCAATGGATACGTGCACGGTTCGTGGAGACCTCGGACAGCACATGTACGCGGTTCACTGACGTGTGAAAGGGGCCTTATTGATACGACGTTGCTCTATGTCTTTGCTTCTGTATTGCCCCCAAAACTTTTTGGAGACCTAGTGTAAAGAGCAGTCGATCTCTACAACAAGCTGGTATGTGTAGTAAGTCTGTGTATACACAGGAGCTAGCTGAGGTGTGAGGTCGAAGGTGCCTCATCTCTCTGTGATAGGGCAGGATGCATGCACATACAGGTTCTTTGACTGGAAATTGCAGCTTTGGGTTGAATTTTAGGAATTCCTATAGTTTTGAAGAGCAGTAGGAGTCGGTAAGTCGGCAGTGACAGGGTATAGCAGGATTAGCGTGCTAGCAGGTGAAAGCCTCCTATCTGAATCTCTCCTGTTCTATTTTTTTCTACAGATAACAAGAGCAAGTCATGCAGTCTTTTCGGGAAAGGTGTGGTTTCCACGGCAACCAGCAGAACTACCAACCATCTTCACAGGATTCCTCACGCCTGGAGAATTATAGGCATCAAAGTCACCCGGGGCTCAACTGTGTGCGTCAGAGACAGATGACCAAAGGGTACTATGCCCAGACGTCCTATCAAGGTTACGAGAACAATACTGGGGAGAAATACCCCCGTGGTGACAAGCACATGAATGTCCAACAGCTTCAAGGCAGGGTCTCTTTTGCTACTTTCCCTGAGGGCAATGTGTATCCTGGACAGTATTCTGGAGAAGATGGGATGCAAAATTGGGGGCAATCTCAGGCTTTGAGTGGGGCAAAATATGAGGAAAACGTAATAAAGAAGACCCCTGGAGAAAACAGGGGGTATCAAGATCCAACTGGACAAATACAATTCCGTTCCCACTCTCTACACCTCCCCCAGCAACCAAACCTTCCTTACACTAAGCTTCCACAGCAGAAGGTCCAGAATGATGTCCCATCTTCCCCGCTGCCTTTTTCCCAGTCATCCCACTTCAGCCAAAATTTTCCAACTTCCACATACTCTTCCGTGCCAGGGAACAGCCCAGTATCTCATTCCTTCAAAAGTTGCACATCCCCTTCCAACCCTCCACATGAACATGCTATGGCTACTGCCGGCCAACGGGTGCAATCCCTGCATGGCTACCAGTCATCAAGAATGGCTTCCTTTGAGCAAACGCAGCGCCAACATGCACAGGAAACTTTGCACTACCAGAACATGACTAAGTACCATGGGCAACATTACAGCCAACAAGGCCAAGCATATTGTCAACCTGAGACTCCCAGTAGAACTCCAGAGCAGTATTATCAAACCTTCAGTCCAAGTGCCAGCCATTCTCCAGCCCGCTCTGTGGGCAGATCCCCATCTTATAGTTCCACTCCCTCTCCACTAATGCCAAACATTGAGAACTTTCAATACAACCAGCAACAACATAACGCTAATACATTCCCTATGGGTATTTCTGATCACAGCCACTACATGCCTCTCCTCAATCCTTCACCTACGGGCACCTCCAGTCCAGAGTCTCAAACAAAAGGTTTGCAGAATGACAAAATTCCAGAGACCTTGCTATCTGACCTCAGTTTGCAAAGCCTTACAGCTCTCACTTCACAAGTAGAGAACATCTCAACAACTGTTCAGCAACTTCTTATGACCAAGTCTGGAATTCCACAGAAGAAAGCGATTAAGACTTCTCCAAGGACCCCTGAGCAAATGAAAGGACATCATTGCAGTTCAGAGAGTAGTGCTTACTCATCTGAACCAATGGGGACACCTCTTTCAGAAACCCTTGGTACTCCACAATCTGTCCATGCCGAGGTCCAAGATACAGACTACCTTAGCGGTTCTGATGACCAGCTAGAGAGGAATTACTTGTATTGTGGTCCAGGACGAAGCACAGCCAGGGCCAACAGTACCAAAATGAAGCCAGAATCCATCTCCACATGTTCTGTGACATCGCCTGACAACATGTCTACAAAGTCTGATGATTCATTTCAGAGCATCAACGCCAATCTCCCATTGGAGACTTTTGCAAAACTGGTGAGCAGCGAAAGAGAGTGTCCACACTTACTGGTTAATGCTTTGTCCCAAGAGGAGTTGTCTACAGAAATCATTGCTCTACAAGATGCCATTGATAATGAGAAAGCAGAAAAAGCTTGGGTCGATTCTCCGGAATTGGATAATAATTCACCAAAATCCCCATTCAACTTAGAAAATCATACTTGCGTGGAATCAGTGGTCAAAAACACGTGGTCAGATCAGGAGAATGTACAGATATTTTCAGAAGCTTTGAAGAAAGGTGCACCAGAAAAAACTCATGATAACTTTAATGAAGACTATTACGAAAAAAAAGAATTTCAATCACCTACTGAAAAGGTTGTCGAAGAAAACACAGAAAATTCTAAAGGTTTGGGCACAGAGAAGAATGTGGAACCAGTGACATCTAGCGCTAGCTATACCAGTTACTCAAATACACTGGCAAATTGCGCAAGAAATTCTGATCCCTTTGACTGGCCAGATAAAAACATGACCGAGTCTTGCCTTCGGTGGAAAGAAATTGAGCTAACTCTTCATTCTACTGATCTCCAAAAAGGTTTGTTTCAAAGCAAGGAAAGTAAAGTTGATAGTCAGCCTGATGTTCCTGATATGGAGACACCCCTGGAAAACGACTCTGGGGAGGAGTTCAATAAAGAGGGGGCTGAAGAGATGGCGTACCAAGAAGACAGCAAAGAAGACAATGTTAAGTGGTTGGAAGACACTAGGGACTGCTACACTGAAGAGGATTTCCAAGACATACCCGATCTTCCCTCCCAGAAAGAATCAAATCTAGAACCAGAAGACTATTCCTCATTCTGTGACTTCTCTGAAAGAAAATCTTTCATTTATGATGAATCTATTACAAAACCGGCCAGAGGTTCTGAAGCATTATCTTCCATTGATACACCAGAGTCCTTAGAAAATCCAAGCACCGAAGAAAAGGAGAATTTGGTGGCATCATCACATTTGTCATGTAATTCTATCATGTTGCTCGGTCCTGCCGTTGAAACAGAGTCGAAAGTGAAAAGCTGGTTTGAATCCACAATACCGCACATTGACGACACAAAAGAAAAAGTTGAAGAAGACATCGAAGACAGTGTGCTAGAATCAGGAGCCATTCAAGAAGCAGAAGAAAAAAAACCTGAAACAATAAATAATCAGCCAACTCCAAAAACTGAAGAAGTCACTGAAAAGAAATCTCTGAGAGGTCGAAGGAGTCAATGCAAAATTGCTGAAAGTTCTGTGCTCCTGTCTAGTGCTCCTGTCCAGACTCTGACAGATCTAAATAGTAAATCTGTGACCAAAATCACTCCAGCAAGGATGTGCACCCGTTCCACTACCGCCAAGGTAGAACCTCAAGGATGTGGAACTAGTATAAAGACACCTCTTCAAGAGAAGATGACTAAGAAAGGAGCATTTGGTGAAAAGGAGAGGGCCCCATATAAAACTGGTAGGAGAGGTGGGAAAAATGCCCTGAAAATAGCACCAGCACCTAATGACGAAAATGTGTTCCTTCTGCAAAATAACTCGCCAACAGTTCTTGACAGCACTCAGAAATCAAATAAAAATGGCTTCAGTATTCTGAGGGATGAGCGATCTATGATTCTAAGGTCAAGAAGCAAGAAGCAGGAGCTCTTCCCAGCAAAGAGAAGAAGAGGAAAGAAGGGAATGAACTTTGTCCTGAAGAAGCGTTCATACTTAAAGAAAATAATCGCCAACAATTGCTCTGCTGGGGATACATTTCAGATGATACCAAAAATCAGGAAAAGGATGAAGCTCTCAGACACAGCAGTGGGAATAAATGTAAAAAATTCAGAACGGCCTTTGCATTCTCTGAAGAGGAAGTCAAGCTTAATTTCTCCGATTCCGGCCAAAAAGCGAAACCTGATCATACGTGGCAAAAAGACTAAAGAGCCAAAGTCAGAGGCCCCTCCCAAATTATTCAAAAAAATGAAGCCAGTCAAAAAAGAGAAGGTCAAGTTAGCAATAACTTCGAAGAAGAACTGTAAGGTTATCCTAAGTCCCCCTTCTGTCCGAATAACCCAAGATGTTTGCCTGAAGGTGACCTCACGCGCATCATATCATGGGCCAATGAAGACAAAGGTCTTGCCTCCGAGAAAGGGCAGAGGTTTGAAAATGGAAGCCATAGTTCAAAAAATTACATCGCCAAACCAAAAGAAACAAGGTGCTGCCATGGCAGGAACAACACATGTTTTAGCTATTAACAGCAGTAGTGTTGCCCAAGGAAGGGAAAATAAAGATGGCACCTTACTAGGGGCAGATGCCAACACCAAGGTAATGGTTCATGATCTGAGCCGTACTGAATCTTCGAAGCTGAAGAATGAACAACATAATGGGAATTGTCATGGGTCAAGCAACAAGACTCCTCTCAAAGGAAAACCCTTCTACAAGAAGAAAGGAGCTCCAAAGCTACATGGAGAGGCTGGCTTACGGAATAGGGCCAAGAGACAAGCCAACTGTCTAGGTTCGAAAAAGCCTAGTTCTATCCCCAAAAAGAAGTTTAGAAGAGGTAGATCCAAAAGTTCTCCGAGCACTTCTAAAGTGACAGTAAAGAAGTTGCTTGGTTCCTCTCCATCTGTGCCTCTTACGTCTAAAAATAAAGCTCTATCGGACAATGTTCTCTTGACCAATAAGTCTCGCTCAAGTGAGTGCAAACAGGTGAGGGCCAAAGAGATCTCCATTCTCCCTGAGACATCTGGGGACGTCTTGTCCCAAACCAGAACTAGGAAAAAATCTAAGAATCCAGTCTTCAATGGCTACACCAAGAGGCAACGTAAGTGTTCTCCTCGAAGCAGGTCCACCAGCCAAGCTCCTGGAACCAAGCGAAGGTCAAAGAGGCAAAACATTCCTCTTGTTACACCCAAAGAGCCGGAAATTAAATTGAAGTATGTGTCCTCTAAACCGGCCCGGGCTGAAAGCAGAGTCCAACTCTTCTCCCCATATATTCAGGTGGAGAAAAAAAATGCTTTCACTACTACTTGTACCATCGTCAATTCTGCTGGCGACGAAATGAGATTATTGAAGGAGAGAAGTACAGTCCACTCTTCGTCTCCGGTCACATTTTCTAGCCAAGGTTCGATACCTCTTTCTTCTAGGATGCAGTTGGGACCTCTCATCTGCAAGTCGGTGAGCTCCGGTTGTCTTCTCTGTTGCCTGTGCCGTTGCCCTGCCAACTATAAAGACTTGGGTGATCTTTGCGGCCCATATTACCCCATGGACTGTTTACCTAACAAGAAACCCCGGCCGAAAGATAAAGTCAAACCAGAGGACACGTCGACAGAGAAGCCCTCCAAGACGGTAGAACCTCTTTGCACAGCAGTGAGCGGGAGGACGTCTTGCACGGACAGTGGAGCCACTGAGCCAGTCAAACACAGTAGTCTCCGTTCTAGCACCCGTGCATTGCTCAGGAAGCTGCCCAGCTGTTACTGCTGTAATAAAAAGGCAGAGGGGACAGACGCTGAAAAGCCCAAGAGGCACCATTGCACCAAAAGCTCTGAGTCTCATTCACTGGAAGTAGAGACAAAGGAGCACTGGGTCCATGAAGCTTGTGCGGTGTGGACCAGCGGAGTTTACCTAGTGGCTGGAAAACTTTATGGTGTCCATGAAGCTATACAGATGGCAGCTTCAGGAGTGAGTAGCACTGTCAGTTTTGCATGAAAGTTATAAAATAAATTTTTGGAAACTTTTGCAGCTTAAGGCCTCATGCACACAAACGTATGTATTTTGCGGTCCGCAAAAACGGATCCGCAATATATACGGATGACGTCCGTGTGCATTCCGTATTTTGCGGAACGGAACACCTGGCCCCTAATAGAACAGTACTATCCTTGTCCGTTATGCGGACAATAATAGGACATGCTTTTTTTTGCGGAACGGACGTACGGAAACGGAATGCACACGGAGTACCTTCCATTTTTTTTTTGCGGACCCACTAAAATGAATGGTTCCGCATACGGTCGGGAAAAAAACGGAACGGACATAGAAAGAAAATACGTTCGTGTGCATGAGGCCTTATATTCTACATTGGCACTGAATTTGAGTTGTCACTACAACAAATCTATTCATCTCTATTGGACTGCTGAAGAGAATCATAGCTCTTAGCTATCTCCGGCAGTCCCATAGAAATAAATGGAGCGGCTGCGCATATTTGCGACCATCAGTCCAGAGACTCCAGACCCCCTTCTCATTATTAGCGGTGGTCCTAGAGTGAAACGTTCTTTGGGACAATCCTTTTACGTATATCCTCTAAATCAGGGATGCTCTACCTGCGGCCCTCCATCTGTTGTAAAACTACAACTCCCACCATGCCCTGTTGTGGGCTGATAGCTGTAGGCTGTTCAGGCATGCTGGGAATTGTAGTTTTGCAACAGCTGGAGAGCCGCAGGTTGGGCATCCCTGCTCTAAATGAAAGGCTCTGCAGCTTTCTAATACATTTTAGGTTTCAATTTCTCTGCCATTTTCAAAATCTCTCTTTGCTATTTATGAACGGGAGTATTCCTGCTCCCAAAAGAAATGGAATGCACCTCACAGCTGAAGGTTTGTTACAGTCATAGCCGGTCTAGACACTTGGGGATCATTTATTAAGGGACTTGCAACTATTTTAGTTGTAAACGTGGTCGCAAGTCCCTACAATATTTAGTCACACGCCCGGTTTTATGCCGTGTTCGGGAGTTGGGCGGAGTGGGGTCATGTCGGGGGCCGTGCCAGCCTTGGCATAGTTACCAGGTGGATATGTTGGCAAAACACTACTCCAGCCAGGAGCGGCACAGACTGCTGTGCTCACTTCCGTCGGGTTTCTCTCCGTGCCTCTGCATCAATTTTTTTTTGGAGGACAGATCATAGACCCATTCAAGTTAAATGGGTCTGGATCTGTCTGCAGAATCCGCACGGATGTTGCCCGTGCATTAGGGATAGCAAATTGCGGTCCCTAAGGCACGGAACGGACGTGTGCACGAGGCCTCACTGATGGAAATCGCTGACCCAATCACTGAAGTGTGAACTAGGCCTTACAGTGATAAAGCTTGATTCGACTATAACCGGTTCAAGTTGTAACGCCTATAAACAAGCAAAAATGACCAAATATATCCGACCCAACCTAATTCTTGTTCTGCCTGGCATGTGACTTAGGTTGCAGAAGCAAAATAGAATCATCTCCCCTTTAATTTTGTGGCGTCGCAGCCTGGTCTGCACCATAACACAATGCCGCCACCTAGTGGCCAAGAGGGGTTACTGCGTCAGTCTGCAGCCATTGTGCGCTGTTGTAGATTCTTATATAATGATTGCATAAAAGGGTTTCTATAATGTTCTGTATGAGCTCCAGACGGCAGGACTCTGTTAGATTTAGTGATTAAAAAGGGAACCACGAGGCGTGATCATTGAGGGACAGCCGATGGCTACAATGTGGTCAGTGAGTGTATAGGGATAGTATGGGGGGAGGGGGGCAGTCACAATTAGCATATCTACTGACAATGGCAGTCGGTAAATCATCAGTCCACCCCCCATCCCATGCACTAAGTGCTGTGACCCCTCTGTTTTGTTGGTGGATCTCCATCACCTTTGGGTACTGTTTTTTGCCCTAGCAACCCCTCTGCACCAGAAATGTGGACATTTTGGGAAGTGCTGGCAGAAGACCCGCTGTCATACGATAGTCCTCCTCGTGTTCCGCTCCTGTACCTCCATCTGTATTCTGTGCCCCAGATTTTTTTCCGTCTGCATCAAAGCTACAATCCACAGGGTTAAGACGCCCACGCAGGGAGCTTTTATTTTTTGCTGCGCTGTGATCATACTTGATGAGGTTGGAAGGCACTGCTACATCTGTAGAGCAGAGATGAGACCGAAATCATACAGAGCGGTTCATTCTCAGCCTTTAGTTAAAGGGCAACTCCATCCCAATAAATAGTTTATTCCCAGTGCTACCAGTGCAGCCATTACATGAAAAGGAGAGGTCAGCATCCGATGTGAACAAGCCCTTATCTGTCAGCAAGTCTGACTCAATCTGCTTCAGTGCGAGCCTGTAAGTCCGTTTTTCCCACTAGCTGCACAGCAGACTTAATCTGTCAGTATCCTGTCCTGTCACATGTGTCTGGTAGAGCGGCTCCCCAGCGGCAGTGCTGAGTGTCACACTGACGCTGATTGTCTCAGATTTACTGACAGTATGTGGTCAGTGCCGGTGAGAGACCAAAGAAGCAAATAACAAAAGAAGCCGACTGATCCTAAGGCCTCTTGCACACAAACGTATTTTATTTCCGTTCCGTTTTTGCGGTTTCCATTTGCGGTCCGTATGCAGAACCATTCATTTTAATGGTTCCGCCCCAAAAAAATTGAATGCACTCTGTGTGCATTCCGTTTACGTATTTCCGTATATCCGTTCCGCTAAAAGATAGAACTTGTCCTATTATTGTCCGCATAATGGACAAGGGTAGTTCTGTTCTATTAGGGGCCAGCTGTTCCGTTCCGCAAAATACGGAATGCACATGGACGTCATCTGTATTTTTTGCGGATCCGTTTTTTGCGGACCGCAAAATACATATGGTCGTGTGCAAGAGGCCTAAGGGTGCATTTTCACGACTGTATTTTCGGTCCTTGTCCTATCCAAATTTTTTGCAGATTGCACGCGGACCCATTTGTTTCTTTGGGGCCGCAAAAAATGCAGACCACACACAGATGTCATCCATGCAGCCGAGCCACATATTATAGACTATGTCCTATTCTTGTTCGTTCTGCAGACAAGAATAGGCATTTTTTCAATGGGGCCCATGATAACTGCAGGATGCACATGGACCACATCCATATATTGCAGATCCGTGATTAGCAAAATTGAAACGGTCATGTGAATGCCCCCTAAGTTACATCCTGTATTATACTTCAGAGCTGCACTCACTATTCTGCTGGTGCAGTCATTGTGTACATACATTACATTACATATCCTGTACTGATCCTGAGTTACATCCTGTATTATACTCCAGAGCTGCACTCACTATACTGCTGGTACAGTCACTGATGCCTGGCTGCATCTGCTGAGTATTACTCCCTGCGTTGTGCCTTGTGTTCAATAAAGTGGACTTTATACAAGCTGGGTGAGTGTTTTGGATTATATCTATTTTGTTGGATTATATTCCAGAGCTGCACTCACTATTCTGCTGGTGCAATCACTGTGTACATACATTACATTACTTACCCAGTACTGATCCTGAGTTACATCCTGTATTATACTCCAGAGCTGCACTCACTATTCTGCTGGTGCAGTCACTGTGTACACACATTACTTATCCTGTACTGATCCTGAGTTACATCCTGTATTATACTCCAGAGCTGCACTCACTGTTCTGCTGGTGCAGTCACTGTGTACACACATTACTTATCCTGTACTGATCCTGAGTTACATCCTGTATTACACTCCAGAGCTGCACTCACTATTCTGCTGGTGGAGTCAGTGTGTACATAGTCAGCAAGGCTGTTGTCAAACGTAGCCAAACAGCTTTACTGAGTTGCTATATACAAGGAAGAGCAGTTACTTTTCCTTAAATCATGTGACTGTAGGGTGTCTCTTGCAAAGACCACACTTCCTGGAATGCAAATCACCAGGGCTAATTGTGAACAAGCAGGGAAGTCTCTGAAGCCTGCAGAATAGTGAGTGCAGCTCTGGAGTATAATACAGGATTTAACTCAGGATCAGTACAGGATAAGTAATGTAATGTATGTACACAGTGACTCCACCAGCAGAATAGTGAGTGCAGCTCTGGAGTATAATACAGGATGTAACTCGTGATCAGTACAGCAAAAGTAATGTGTAATGTATGTACACAGTGACTGCACTAGCAGAATAGTGAGTGCAGCTCTGGGGTATAACACAGGATGTAACTCAGGATCAGTACAGGATAAGTAATGTATGTACACAGTGACTCCACCAGCAGAATAGTGAGTGCAGCTCTGGAGTATAATACAGGATGTAACTCAGGATCAGTACAGGATAAGTAATGTAATGTATGTACACAGTGACTGCACCAGCAGAATAGTGAGTGCAGCTCTGGAATCTAATACAGAATGAGTACAGGATAAGTAAAGTTTGTAGACAGTGACTCCACCACCAGCAGAATACTGAGTACAGCTCTGGAGTATGATATCGAGTCAGTACAGGATGTATGTAGACAGTGAATCTTTATAAAACCCTTATGTTACAGACACGACATCATCTGTAGTTTTCACTGTGAATAAAGGATTCCACGGTTTTCTCAGACAAGTCCACACAGAAAAAAACTTTGGATGATTTGCAGCTAAGCCTTCTGGGTAGAGACATAGAATCGCGATGAATCACCTTCTGCTTATTATATTTTTGCGCTGACCCTGTATAAACTTGTCCTAGAACGACCTTGTCTGACAAACGACTCCTTAACTTACAGCTCTGTCCCAGGTGTCAAAAGCCAGGAGCGACTGTGGGCTGCAGTCACAAGGGATGCACACAGACCTACCACTACACGTGCGCAACGGAGGCAGGTGAGTCACTGCACTGCATTCTGGGTAGCGTGTATTCACTTGTTTAATGGCCTTGAATCGTCTTCTTCTGTCAGGTCAATAAAGTCTAACTCCACGCAGAACCTGAAAATGCCCACAGGATGCACCCAGGGGAGTCCAGGAAGCTTAACTCTATGGAGAAGTTTTATGGGCTCTTCACGGTGCTGCCATTTTCTACTGTTCTTTAATGAAAGTCGCCATTAAACAGCTCCACATATCACAGCTTCCCGTGAATGTGTCATAAAGGAAATGGATATAAGGGTTGACCGCGATCCCACCATGTAGTGGTTGCAGTGTGGTAGTGAGACATGAAGCGTAGTGCGGTTGAACCATCAAGCACCGTGGTGTCCGCAATCCAGAAGAAACAGTACGTTTTGCGTTGCAAAAAAACCCAGAACATGTTCTATTTTTTGGTGGTGCAGGGGCACGGACCAAAATCTCATGGAATCGCTTCGTAATGCTTCCGTTCAG
Organism: Bufo bufo; assembly: GCF_905171765.1. Lineage (NCBI taxonomy): Eukaryota > Metazoa > Chordata > Amphibia > Anura > Bufonidae > Bufo > Bufo bufo. The sequence goes on from NC_053395.1 coordinate 21,103,589, forward strand.
TACCTCCACTCCATATCTTGTGAATTGCTGACCCATTCAGGTCAATGGGTCAGTGCACATGGCCGGTGCCCCCTATATCGCAGGACCTGCTGTTTGTGGTCCGCAGTATGGGCACGGGGTCCGCACACTCGTGTACATGAGCCCTGACTCTCCAACTGACACAGCATCTTATGTGTGGACAGGAAGCCAGTGTCTCTATTTATTCCTATGGGAGCCTCAATGTCAGTCTCATAGGAATGAATAGAGAAGTAACTGACTTCCCGTCCTGTGTTGTCACATGACACAGCTGAGGATCAGAAGGGAGGTTGTAACTCACAAATACAGTCACTGGTAAGAAGATGGCGAACACGGGCACAGGGCACACACACTCGTGTGCATGAGCCCTCAGAGTGTTGGTTGCATAGCACAGCTGAGGATCAGAAGGGAGGTTATAACTCACAAATACAGTCACCAGTAAAGAAAAATTACCTTCACTACAATTTACATCATGTACTTTTCTAACAGGTCAGAGATTAAAAAATTTTGTGGGAGTGCTTCTTTAAGAAGGTTACCCCCTCACTAGCACAAGTCGTATGGAGTGAGTTATTGGAAGGGTCCAGACGCTCCGTACTCCTTGGCTGAATCTCAGCTTGTAGAACAAGACAAGTATCTTATTTCCCCGGCTCGCTTTGTCCCCCCAGAGAGGAGATTTGGGGAGCAGCGCTGTCTCTCCTTATTTTTCCACGGTCTGTTTTGCAGTCGTACTTCTCGTGTTTTACATCCCCCATCCCGGAGCTTACATTGACATTTCTCCAAGTCCAGAAACAACAGGAAAATTTCCTAGAGAAGGAAATCAATTAGACGAGCGTTGTACAGCTTGTATACCCGGTGGCTCCGCTCCCTGGCTCTACCACCCCTGGACAAACCCCAATTACATTTCTTCCCCCCCCCCCCCCGCTAATACATTGGACGATTTTCCTGTGGGAAGGACGAGGAAGTGCAAAAAACACCAAATTTTTGTGTCTTCAAAATGAATTTAAAATGAACACACGACCAATGGGAAGTCGTCGCCTCTTAAAGTGAAAATGTCCACTCTCTAGTCCCCCGGCTCCACGATGGGGACTCCATACACAGAGAGTTATTTCCTGTACAGATTTCTGAAGTAACAGCTCCCACTACCTACCATGTGCTGTATATTCACAGGTGTCTTCGGGCCCCCCTTAGACACCAGGGCCTGGGTGCAATTGCTACCTACCCCCCTACTTATGAATGGTGGGCGCTTGGTAAGTATACCTTTGATGGCAGGGCAGACGCCTTTCCTGCAGTTTATTAGCTATTTCCTGACAGACATTTTGGCAGCCATATTGTCGGAGACCTTGCTTCTATCACACGGCAAGCAGATCTGGAGGTTGTCAGACAGCCGGGATAATAAATATTCACACCGTGTAAAGCATCATTCATAGGGGATCATTTCTGGTTTTATCTTTGTAACCATTTTCGTATCACCGTTTGCAGATTGTGTCACCGTCATTACGAGGAAACGTACCGATTGGATCCATTTTCGATCTGCAGACTAATATTTGGTTTGCTTTCTGTTCTAGGTTGCTTGTTAAATGAAGAGAACTTCTCATTAAGATGTCCTAAACATAAGGTATTGTACCAGCTATATTTTTCATCACTTAAAGGGGGGGGAACTCCAGTTTCAGGAAAAAACATGAGGAATGATATAGAAAGCATATTGGAAAGTTACATAACTTTTCATCATACAATGAATTAGCTTGATTTGCTGAAACTGGAATATCTCCTTAAAGGGCAACTGGCTGACCTGTTACATGTGCACTTGGCATCTGAAGACATCCGTGTTGGTCCCATGTTCATATGTGCCCACGTTGCTGAGAAAAATGAAGTTTCAATATATGCAAATGAGCCTCTAGGAGCAACGGGGGTGTTACCATTAGGCCTCCTGCACACGAACGTATTTTTTTGCGGTCCGCAAAAACGGGTCCCGTTTTTCCGTGATCCGTGACCGTTTTTTCGTCCGTGGGTCTTCCTTGATTTTTGGAGGATCCACGGACATGAAAAAAAAAGTCGTTTTGGTGTCCGCCTGGCCGTGCGGAGCCAAACGGATCCGTCCTGAATTACAATGCAAGTCAATGGGGACGGATCCGTTTGACGTTGACACAATATGGTGCCATTTCAAACGGATCCGTCCCTATTGACTTTCAATGTAAAGTCTGGAGTCCCTTTTATACCATCGGATCGGAGTTTTTTCCAATCCGATGGTATATTTTAACTTGAAGCGTCCCCATCACCATGGGAACGCCCCTATGTTAGAATATACTGTCGGATATGAGTTAGATCGTGAAACCTCATTTCCGACAGTATATTCTAACACAGAGGCGTTCCCATGGTGATGGGGACGCTTCTAGTTAGAATATACTACAAACTGTGTACATGATTGCCCCCTGCTGCCTAGCAGCATCCGATCTCTTACAGGGGGCCGTGATCAGCACAATTAACCCGTCAAGTGCCGCACCTGAAGGGGTTAATTGTACTATCATATCCCCCTGTAAGAGATCAGGGCTGCCAGGCAGCAGGGGGCAGACCCCCTCCCCAGTTTGAATATCATTGGTGGCCAGTGCGCCCCCCCCCCCCCTTCCTCCCTCTATTGTAATAATTCGTTGGTGGCACAGTGTGACCCCCCCCCCCCCCCCCCCCCCCTTCCTCCCTCTATTGTAATAAATCGTTGGTGGCACAGTGTGCGCCCCCCATCGGCCCCCCCCCTCCCTCTATAGCATTAACAACATTGGTGGCCAGTGTGCGGCCTCCCATCTCCCCCCCGATCATTGGTGGCAGCGGGTTACTAGCAATAGTACAATAGTAAAAGATTCATACTTACCTGGGAGCTGCGATGTTCGTGTCCGGCCGGGAGCTCCTCCTACTGGTAAGTGACAGTTCATTTAGCAATGCGCCGCACAGACCTGAGGCTGTCACTTACCAGTAGGTGGAGCTCCCGGCCGGACACGAACATCGCAGCAGCCGGTAAGTATGAATCTTCTACTATTGTACTATTGCTATGTAACCATGGCAACCAGGACTGTAGTAGCGTCCTGGTTGCCATGGTTACCGATCGGAGCCCAAGCGATTAAACTGGGACTCCGATCGGAACTCCGCTGCCACCAATGATGATGGGGGGGGGGGGGGGGAGATGGGAGGCCGCACACTGGCCACCAATGTTGTTAATGCTATAGAGGGAGGGGGGGGGCCGATGGGGGGCGCACACTGTGCCACCAACGAATTATTACAATAGAGGGAGGGAGGGGGGGCGCACACTGTGCCACCAACGAATAATTACAATAGAGGGGGGGGGGGGGGCCGCACTGGCCATCAATGATATTCAAACTGGGGAGGGGGGGGGGGGGTCTGCCCCCTGCTGCCTGGCAGCCCTGATCTCTTACAGGGGGAATATGATAGTACAATTAACCCTTTCAGGTGCCGCACCTGAAGGTGTTAATTGTGCTGATCACGGCCCCCTGTAAGAGATCGGGTGCTGTCAGGCAGCAGGGGGCAGTCTTGTACACAGTTTGTAGTGTATTCTAACTAGAAGCGTCCCCATCACCATGGGAACGCTCCTGTGTTAGAATATACTGTCGGTTCTGAGTTTTCACGAATCTTCGGATCCGTCTGTATAAAATTGAACCTACGGCCACGGATCACGGACACGGATGCCAATCTTGTGTGCATCCGTGTTCTTTCACGGACCCATTGACTTGAATGGGTCCGTGAACCGTTGGCCGTGAAAAAAATAGGACAGGTCATATTTTTTTCACGGCCATGAAACACGGATCACGGATGCGGCTGCAAAACGGTGCATTTCCCGTTTTTTCCACGGACCCATTGAAAGTCAATGGGTCCGCGAAAAAAAAAACGGAAAACGGCACAACGGCCACGGGTGCACACAACGGTCGTGTGCAGGAGGCCTTACACTGAGAGAGCAGAGCCTCTAGGTGTAACAGTAACGCCCCTGTTGCTCCTAGAGGCTCATTTGCATATAATAAAACATAATTTTTCTCAGCAATGCGGGCACATATGAACATGGGACCAACACAGATTTCTCCAGCTGCCAAGGGCACATGTAACAGGTCAGCCATTTTCATAGGTACAAATCTGCTGACAGATGCCCTTTAATGTAGATGAAACTTGTTCAGCATTGTATGTAAAAAGGGGCGCAGACTTCATTGTTGCCATAAAAAATCTTTGTATCACCATTTTGGTACCATGGGATTGATCCAGTCACTCAAGGGTTATTTCAGAATCTGTTCAAGAATTGGTTACCTACAGACCCATCCCATAAGCATCCTCTACGCTGTGACCATCCCGCGTGGCCCGTGAACTCACCAGTCGACCTCATGTCTTTTTATATCGCATGCTCAAAGGGGTTCTGCAGTTTTTTTAAACTGATCCTTTGGATAGATCATCAGCATCTAATCGGTGGGAGTCCTACACCCGGGACCCGTGCCGATCAGCTGTTTGAGAAGGCAGCGGCGCCGCGGCCTTCTCGCCGTTTACCGCAGGACCAGTGACGTCACGACTAGTATCTCTGGCCTGGGCGCGGCTAAGCTCCATTCATGTGAACAGAGCTTAGCCCCGCCCAGGCCATTGATACTAGTCGTGACGTCACAGGGCCTGCGGTAAACAGCGAAAAGGCCACGGCGCTACTGCCTTCTCAAACAGCTGATCGGCAGGAGTCCCGGGTGTCGGACCCCCGCCGATCAGATGCTGATGATCTATCCAGAGGATAGATCATTAGTTAAAAAAAACTACAGAACTCCTTTAAGGGAGGGAGGTCCACGTCATAACATTTTTGTTAGAAGGCTACCATTTTGTTGGCTGAATCATGAAAAGACAGGGATTTTCCATTTGCCGAAATCCCAAAATTTCACTTTACAGTCGGGAGGTTAAATTACTAATTAAAGGTTATAGGCCACCAAATAGCGCCAGGGGCACATTGAAATTAATATTATTTTCTAGCTTTCAAGTACTGTCCCATATTTGACTACACCCCCTCCTAAATGAATACCCGTCATGACCAGCAGGTGGCAGTTTTGCGCTAGTCTTTGGGAGGGAATTAGCTATTCTATTGAAGTTTCACTTCCGCTCTTCCATTTTTACCCTGTATAAAGCCCTGTTCAGACCAGGCCTCTGGTTAGTGTGCAAAGCTACCAACATACATGGTTAGCATGTCCTTAAATTCCAATGAAGGTCGGAAGAGAGTCCTGTTGGGCCAGTATATGTCGGTATACAACAAAACCGAGAACACAATAGCGTAGTTGTACCTCCGTGACTACTACGGTGTTCACAGCCGTGTGGGGTTCTACCATAGTCACACCTGGCGTTTCAGGACATGTTGCTAGGCAACCACCCATCGTAATGAAGAACACATTGTTTTTGGCTTATTTCGTTGTCATGAAAGGCTTAGCTCTCTCTTAACTTTCCTTTGCTGTCTTCCAGAGGCACCTGGTGTAATCGTCTTTGAAATAAACATTACCATCATCACACCCGGGATCTTTCATTCGCTCCTCAGCACTGTCACACCGCCAAGCAGGGGAGTATAATCTGCCAGCCTCCATTGTAACTACAGTCGGTTCAGGCCCTACCATGTCCACGTGTAGACAGTGCAGGAATAAGAGGTGTCTTAAAGGAGGTGTCTCGTCACGCAGCTGATGACTTAAGAAAGGCAAGAAAACTACGGCGACATCAGGCGTACACCAGGATGGCGGTTGTGTCATGGTGTAATAAAGCCGAAGCAGGATTTGCACTGATACGGCTGACGGCGGTTTCCAGGTTGTGCCCGTCGCGGGCAAACCAGTAACCAGAATTTATTCGACGTCAAACCTGTGCTCCTAACACATATCAAAGGAGAGAGCGGAAGTTGTAGTGTTCCAATACCCGGCTCCAGGTGTGACGCAGACATTGGAGGAGGGCACGGCTTTTGTCAAGAAAGCTGACAAGATGACCGCCATCTGCGCCTCGAACTGTGCGTTTTATGGAGGTTCCTGCAAGAAAGAGACCGATAACCACCAACCAAAAGGGATTTTTTTGAATGTTTGTTCCCAGCTGTTGTATGTTATGTGTATTAAGACGACATCACTCATCTGATCTGACAACCTCCCCACCATGGTCCTTGTCCTCGTGTCTTATTTTGTGCTGTCATCGGCCATTTTGACTGCCCCCCACCCCCTCCCCCTCCCCGCTTCATCATCCTATCACTTCTTGCTGTCAAAGATTCTGGAGTGGAGCACATTATTGGCGACACACGGCTGCAAAAGAAAAAAACTGCGGGGCCACGGGGGCCACATTCCAAGAAGTCAGCTGACCACTAAACCACCACATTTCGCTGCCCTCACGATCCTTCCCCCCGCTGTAAATACAAAGTGTTTGACTGTCAGAGTACGGACAATGCCTCATTTTATGGTGTGTGTATATATATATGTGTATACATATGCATATATATAATATATGAAGACTGTAAATGTTTAACCCCGCAGCTGCCGGAAAGGCCTGCAAACGTTGCGCCTCGGCCGGCCCCGCCGGCAGCTTAGGGGTTAAAGCTAGTGTTCTTTTTAGTAAATTTGCTTCACACTGAAGACTGTGTGTACCGAGCTTTCTAAAAGATGTTTATTTTCTTTAAGAGTAAAAGAGGCTATTGGGAATGTCAATAAAATCTACAATGAACCGTTCTCGGTCTGTGTCGGCCATCTTTGAAACGGGCGTCGGGGTCCTGATGGTTGTTGGCACAGAGCGTCTCCAGGAAATGTCGCCTTGATTGGCTGAGGTGTGATTCTACATAGTGCCAGCAGGGGGCAGTGGACAATAAGCATTCGGCCTAGCCTCCGCATGAAATGGCTGATAACAGGGAACATTATGTGGCGTTCATTTTTTTCCGCCATCAGATAAACATTATATATTCAGTGAGGGCGGCCATCCTCCAAGGACCTTCTCTTCCTTCTCACCTGACTTGTCAATTTCAGTGGGATCTTAGGGACCATCCTCTGAGGAAAATAGGATTTTTGAAACTGTAAAAGTAAAGTAAGATGGGTCTCTGTTGCCCAACCAATCACAGTGCAGCTTTCCCTTTTTACTGTGCTCTTGAAAAATAAAATCTGCACTGTGATTGGATGCCCCCCAATAGGCTTGCCCCTATTTGTTTGGGTTATTTTCGCCCTGGATCTGACTACCCTTTAAGGGCTTATTTCATGACTATTGTATAAAATGCTAATCGGACAACATATTGTACATGACAAGCCCTGTACCTCACATGGATCCAGAGATCTTCTCATTCATTGCTTCTCTAGATTCTCTGTTGCAGCACAATCCGAGTGACCATTCTACTGCAGCTCGGGGAAGCATGTCCTTTCTGCTGCAGCTCGGGGAAGCATGTCCTTTCTGCTGCAGCTCTTTCCCTGCCACAGCATAGGGGATGTGTTTATTTTGCAACAGCCGTGTCTCCCTATCACAGCTCAGGGGGCATGTTCTTTCTGCAGCTCTCAGCCCATCACAACTGCGAGGTGTGTCCTTTCTCAGGGGGGGGGGGCTGTTCTTTCTGCTGCAGCTCTCTCCCTGTAAGGGCTCATTCAGACGGCTGTATGTTGCGAAACGGGTGTGAACTGCAGACAGCATCTGTAGGATATTTTTCATGGAATAACCCCTTAAAAATAAGGGAAGCAGCCAAGTTAGGCTGGGCCCTCGTCCCATAGCAGCTGCCTTGTAAGCCCTTGGCAGCAGAAAAGACTAAGTCAAGCCGAAGCTGAATGTTAATGGAGGTGGTAGTTGCTGTATATATTAGCAGCCATGTATTTCTCGCGTACATCCCCTTTAAGGGGATTTTCCTTTTTGGAAAACTTCTTACCAAGTGCCTTAAAGGGGTTTATGGAGGTAACAGACCATGGGACCCTCTTTGTTAAACCAGTGGGAGATTCCAGCAGAAGGACGATCCATGATCAGACAGATAAGCGACCCGCCCACTGCTTGTTCAAAATGGACATCCCCTTTTAAATTGATGCTTCTCACCAGTTTCAAAGAATAAATGAAGAGCCGGAGCCGAAGGGCAAAGCAAAAAAAATCTACTTTATTATTATTTTTTCTTACAAAAGAAAATTATAAATATTTCAGAATAAAATCCTCTGTACAAAAAACACTAAGAAAATAAGATCTGAGAAGAAGTCGTATAATCGGCCATTGTCCCAGTGGTCGGGGGGGGGGGGGGGGGGCCTTTGTGTGATATGTACAAGGTGAGAGGTCAGCCTGAAGTAACGGACATGTGTCAGCTTAGAACTGGACTTGGTGAAGGGGGGGGGCGGCCAGTTGGAAACAGTCCTTAATTTGCAGGGACTGTTCCTAATTTTCCGAGACAGCTCCAGCAAGTTCAGGCTGTCCCAGGGCTTGTGTAAACTGCTCCCAATATTGGGTGTTCTCAACGGATTGGGCGTTCCCCGGATTAAATTTACCAACGAGAATGTTGAGTTCAGTTCTCAATGACAGGGCCCCGAAGTAGTGAGGGGGCCAACCCTGCCCCATGACCAGAGATTTTATAATATGGAGATGGCCAGACTATATAGTGCAGTTACGTATGGAGTAGAAAGATGCAGCAAATCGGTGGATGGACCACAGATCCCAGCAGTAAGGGACTCCAGAAATCTAGCTGGACATCAGGCATGAAAGAACTACTAGGGGTACTAGGAGGGAGACTGAGCCGCATGGTGATCGTCATTCACTGACTGACGGGCCAGAGGCAGCCATTTTGTTTCAAAATCATTGTCTCACAGTATATATTAATGAAGCTTAGATAAATATCAGACAAAATGGCTGCCCCTGCCACATCTGCTGGACTCCCGACATGGCTTCACATTCAGGAAGTCTATTTAAAGTGCCGGTGACGACAGCTCTGGAAAATCTTATACTCAAAATGTACAATCGGTCCACTTTTATAAGTGTTATTCTCCCATGATGCATTATTTCCACCCCCCTGTTCTCCAATCAGTGCCGTTGTAGGCGGAGCTTAGTTGGAGCTCAACTGCACTGACCATGATTGTACTGACCTGTTGTATATTCTCAGTATGTTGCGGTGTAGCTCATTTTTAGGCGGAGTTGTGCCTTAAAGGAGTTACTTGCTTTATGAGGCTATGCTGACGTTGTAGCAGGGCGTCCGCGTGTCAAAACCCCCATCTATTGTCCAGATCTATTAGTCCCTGTGAAAGCAATGGACGTCAATTGATTACAAAGACCCCTGAAACCAGCAGAGAACCACGTGCAATCAACTTGTAGAAAGAGGACCTGCAATAGGAAAATGAGATGGAGAGCCCCTTTAAATTGTGCGAACAGAAATAGATAGAAACTGCTCTAGCGCTGTGTGTCTGTCTCTGTGGGGGTCGTGTCCTCTACGCATCATAGAGGCAGCCATATTGTTTGCTCAGTATATGACCGACACCTAAGGACAGGGATAAGAGTGTGTAAACCGCCTGTAAAATGGCGCCCCACATCTGGAGATACATAAATATTTGGCAACCATTTAAACATGGCCGCCACTTACTAAATCTTAGTGAATGCTTGACAAGCAAATACTGGAGAGCGCTGTGGTCGTCGGCCATGTCTCTTTCTTGTCCGCACAGCGATGTTAGGGCTATGAGGAGAAGCCCCCTAACTGGACGTGACAGCTGTCCCGCTGCCTAAGCTCAGGATAAATTGCTGACAGTCCTGCAGCGTACGTTTGTCCCCGAGCTTCTCCAGGGTGCGGGCAGCTTCTGCCAACATGCCCACTCTTTGCCCTGGGGCAGATAGGAATGTGGGGGGTAAATAGCGGCAAGCTAAGAGAAGAGCTTCAGCGTGTTCCCGGGTCGGCGGAGTCACCTCACAGATCCCTGGAGGAAAGAGAAATGACAAGAGCATCACCAAGTGTCCCTGTCCTGTACCCCAAGTGTCAGTGTCCTTATCCTGTACCCAAAGTGTCAGTGTCATTATCCTGTACCCCAAGTGTCAGTGTCCTTATCCTGTACCCCAAGTGTCAGTGTCATTATCCTGTACCCAAAGTGTCAGTGTCCTTATCCTGTACCCAAAGTGTCAGTGTCCTTATCCTGTACCCCAAGTGTCAGTGTCATTATCCTGTACCCAAAGTGTCAGTGTCCTTATCCTGTACCCCAAGTGTCAGTGTCATTATCCTGTACCCAAAGTGTCAGTGTCCTTATCCTGTACCCCAAGTGTCAGTGTCCTTATCCTGTACCCCAAGTGTCAGCGTCATTGTCCTGTACAACAAGTGTCAGTGTCCTTATCCTGTACCCCAAGTGTCAGCGTCATTATCCTGTACCCCAAGTGTCAGCGTCATCATCCTGTACCCCAAGTGTCAGTGTCATTATCCTGTACCCCAAGTGTCAGTGTCATTATCCTGCACACCGAGTGTCAGCGTCATTATCCTGTACCCAAGTGTCAGTGTGTCATTATCCTGTACCCCAAGTGTCAGTGTCATTATCCTGTACCCCAAGTGTCAGTGTCATTATCCTGTACCCCAAGTGTCAGTGTCATTATCCTGTACCCCAAGTGTCAGTGTCATTATCCTGTACCCCAAGTGTCAGTGTCATTATCCTGTACCCCAAGTCTCAGCATCATTGTCCTGTACCCCAAGTGTCAGTGTCATTGTCCTGTACCCCAAGTGTCAATGTTATTATCCTTAGGGATGAGCGAATCGACTTCGGATAAAACATCCAAAGTCGATTCGCATAAAACTTTGTTCTAATACTGTACGGAGCAGGAGCTCCGTACAGTGTTAGAATGTATTGGCTCTGATGAGCCAAAGTTATTGCTTCGCGAAGTTTCGCGAGACTGTGCAATAACTTCATAAATTGATTTATACTGTAAAAAAACATTTCCCAAACTCTGGTTCGTTTCCAAGTGGTACCTTGGAACCAAACATGAGTTCGGGAAATGTTTTTTTACAGTACAAATTAATTTATGAAGTTATTGCACAAAGTCTCGCGAAACTTCGCGAAGCAATAACTTTGGCTCATCAGAGTCAATACATTCTAATACTGTACGGAGCTCCTGTTTCATCCGAAGTCGATTCGCTCATCCCTAATTATCCTGTACCCCAAGTGTCAGTGTCATTATCCTGTACCCCAAGTGTCAGTGTCATTATCCTGCACCCCAAGTGTCAGTGTGTCATTATCCTGTACCCCGAGTGTCAGCGTCATTATCCTGTACCCTGAGTGTCAGCGTCATTATCCTGTACCCCAAGTGTCAGTGTCATTATCCTGTACCCCAAGTGTCAGTGTCATTATCCTGTACCCAAGTGTCAGTGTCATTATCCTGTACCCCAAGTGTCAGTGTCATTATCCTGTACCTCACATCTGAGCCGTAGGATGAAGTCTATAAATGCTCCAGTTGAATGACCACAAGCAGAGATCCTGGACAGTACAAGGAGCTGACACAGGACATTCTACATACATGGGGACATTTCTTATTACAGGAGGAATAACGTTTATTGGATAAAACTGACATTTCTGCTTCACTTGCACACATTAGGCCTCGCTGCCCATAACAACCAATCAGAGTTCAGCTTACAGTTTCCAGTCTGCACCACAGAAAGCTGATTAATTACAATGGGCCAATCAGAAAGCAGCTGTCATTTCTGTCGCTTAGAAGCAGTGATCTGATTGGTTGCTATGGGCAAAACCTCAACCTCTTCTGGCCTGTGTGCAGCCATGTTTGTCTATCACCGCCCTAGATGTGAACAGTGATCTCATGAACACAGAGAGGCAGCTGCAGTCAATTCTTCATTTCAAAACCATTTAATAGAAAGATCAAACGCCAGATATATAATAATATATATTTACAAGCACTCAAACATGACGTCTGCTCCAGACTAAACTGAAACACTGTGTTATGCCTAGCACAGGGTCTAAGTGGGCGGGGTCTGACACAGGATTCTCCGCTTGCTGTTCTTTCAATCCCTGTGTCATGCTCCACCCCCCTCACCTTCAGACTTGAAAGTGGCCACTCAACACACACAAGTTGGCCCGATCCATAAGTTGCGACCAAACAAAAGATCAATTGTCCCACGCGGCGATTATCTTTAAATCTCCTTCTCTCCTGTGCTTCGGGGGCTGCATTGCAGCCGTACACGAAAAACATTAAAAATAAAAAACATAAAAATAAGAAACAAAAGGTGTTGTGATATGATATTCTCTGCTATTGAAAATAGAGTCCCTTCCATGCCGACTTCCCGCACAGACTCCTCTCTCTGCTCCCGTGTGTCCGCCATGCCGTGAGGGGCAGAATAACGTAACCCGACAAGTATGCGCCACTGATGGACATTACTGACAGGGCAGGGTCGGGAGGGTGACGCTGCAGCTGACAAGCCGCGCTATATCTGTAAATGAAAGAGAAGTAGCTTCAGTATCAACTGCTCTAACACTTTATTTATCTGCCCCCCTACAAGGCACATGCATCGGGCCATTTAAAGGGGAAATCCAACCCACTGGCCAATTATAAATAGATGCAATCAGTATCCATGAAGAAATGCAGCAGTCATTGGAAGTCATTTCCGAACATTTTTATGCCAGTTCCCTTTTTGCGACTTTTTACACGCCCATGGCGGTAGTCGGGCTGGGGTTTCAGCTCTGGTAAATTTACTATCTGTTATGTCTGAAATAGTTTTTACTCCAAGCGCACAGACTGCCGGAGGTGCACCTCATTTATGACGCGTTGCGCGCAAATCCTCCGCAGTGCAGGGGGAAAAAGACCAGCGTAAAAAGCTGATATTTGTAAATTACCCCCATTGACTTTTTGATGGTCTCAAAGCACAAAAGCATGGTGCCGCAGATTTGGACATTTACTAGCATGGCACGCCCATTGTGTAGGGGAGACTCTAATGGTATAGGTAATTATTCCAATTACATTTCAAGCTCAGAGGTAAGAATTTAGAATGGATGCCCAGCAACAGGAAGAGGTGACCACATGGGATCTCCATGCCCTTACGTAGTCACCAAGCAGGACCATGAGATGGCTACTGAATAGGCCATCAATGAGTGATCTTTGGTGGGTCAGACCTCTTGTACCCCACAAACCAGCAGAGTGAAGGTGCTCCCAGCACTCTCTTCTTCCCCAGAAAATCCCTTTAAATTGAGATTTAGGTGAAACAAACTAAACCTATTCAGATGCAGAAATTTTTTGCCAAGCACAGCACCGTACATTGTATATGCATTTGCTTCAATGGAGCTGAACTGCTCCTAGGCCACGTGTCTGATGAACGTGTCATCACTAAGGAAAGATGCCAGAAGGCTGTAGAGCAGGGGTGGGGAACCTCCGGCCCAAGGGCCGTATGCGGCCCACGGTATCATTTCATGCGGCCCCCTGCCAGAACATAATGTGAAAATGCTTATGACCCCTTCCATTATGGAAGCGGTCATTAGCATACGGGAGGCACAGGAAGGTGAGAACAGCACTGCACTGGCTGTCCTCACCTTCCCTGGTCTTCTTTCAGCCCCACACTGTGTCCTGACACATCCAGCGTCAGGACGCAGTGCACGTAGACGTGCACTATGACCTGACGCTGTGCGGTGTGAGGTGACAATATAGTGCGGCAGGAAGAAGAACAGAGAGGGTAAGTGAATCTGCCAAGAGGCAGCGCCGTACGGAGCTGGAGAGGTAAGTTTATTTGTTTATCTTAAATACAGTATCTGATCTGATGTCTGATTGGGGCTGATCTGAGGCTAAAGGAGGGTGGGGAGGGTCTGATGGGGGTCTGATCTGAGGCTTGGGAGGGTCTGATCTGAGGCTGGGGGTGTCTGATCTGAGGCTGGGGTTTGATAGGGGTCTGATCTGAGACTAGGGGGGCTGATGGGGGCTGATCTGAGGCTGGGGAGGGTCTGATGGGGGCTGATCTGAGGCTAGGGAGGGTATTATGAAGGTCTGATCTGAGGCTGGGGGGTCTTATAGGGGCTGATCTGACCCTGGGGGGTCTGATGGGGGCTGATCTGAGGCTGGGCGTCTGATCCGGGTCTGGTCTGAGGCTGGGGGTCTGATGGGAGTCTGATCTGAAGCTAGGAAGGGTCTGATTGGGGTCTAATCTGAGGCTTAGAGGTCTGATGGGAGTCTGATCTGAGGCTGATGTAGGCCTGGGGGGTCTGATAGGAGGCTGATTTCAGGCTGATGGAGGTGGGGGCAGATATTTTGCTGAGAAAGGGACAAAGGCAGGGACAAAGGCAGGGACAGTTGCGAAGAAAGAGGCAGGGAGAGTGAAAGCTGGGTGAACCCCTCTCTGGACCCCCTGGGTTTAGCTTCCTGCCATTAATGTCAAATAAGTAACATTCTGAACTTAAAAATTAGACTGCTATGTGTGGTCAATATGGCGCCTGTATTGTATGTAATATACTGTATATATATAGTGCAGGCGCTATTTTGTGCTGCAAAAATACAGCCCTCTAGATTATTTTAATTGAAGTGCAATTTCTGTAACTTATCCCTAAGTCAATTATATGTTTGACCAAATACAGCAGTAAAAAATTTTTATTGAGAATTTTGTATGGCCCCCGAATGATGTTACAAATATCCAAATGGCCCTTGGCAGCAAAATGGTTCCCCACCGCTGCTGTAGAGCTACTGCAAGCGCCGCTGCCTTCTCAGCGGGGTCCAGGGTGTCGGACCCCCACAATCAGATGATAGGTAGCTGAGGAGCCCTACCAGACAGTACCCCAAGGACAGGGGTGGCACTGTTTCTGGAATAAGACAGGGGTTTTCTGAGTGTTTTATACTGATGACCTATCCTAAAGACAGATTATCAGTATGTGATTGGTTGGGGGTCCGACAAACCCCCCCCCGAAAAAAAGAAGTTTGCCACCTCATGGTCAATCCAGCTAATAAAAGATGCTCACCATGAGCAGCAGTCCACCGATGGGGTGGATGGCGTTAGCTTTCCTCGTTAATAACCATGCACTACGTGTCAGTGAGCTGGGTGACGATCCCTTGATCATTCTACATCACTTCTGACAGGAAACATTAAGGATCGAAACAACCCAAATTTTTCCATTTACAAAGCGATAATTGATCTGCATTGCCTCTCTGTTAGCATGCGTCCTCACAGTCCTCCTCATTAACCCTTTCAGCATGCGGGTCCATTGCACAACACAGGGGTGGCTTTTTAAAGGGTTAATCAGGACGATGAAGTATAAAAATAACGGTGCAAACATAAGGCGTCATTGCCCACACCGACCAATCAGCTTCCACGTATCATTTGCAAAAGTGGAATGGGAAATGCAAGCAAATATCTGATTGGTTGCACCAATTTTTATACAGGCCCCGGCCAGGGTTGTGTGTACATCATCACAGCATGGAGTACAACCAGCAACTGCCATGCCAGTCCGTGATGATACAAGCTTAGGGTCTATATAAAGAAGACAACCTACCTTCTGTACTTGATGGAGCCACCCTCCTACGAAGGCTCCGGTCTAACAACTGATGTGTCCGTGTTGGGCTGGCACCCGCCATGAGACGAGCTGTGGCTTCGTGAAGGAAGACCTAAAAAGTCACAAAAGAGAGCGGATTTAGTGCTGTGCTATGGTCACCAACGGGGGTCATGTGAAGAGCATTTTTGTTTTTTTATAGGGATTTTCCATCTTCAGGGGCCTTTTGGGCATACTTACCTGGCCCCCAGCTGCTGGGTTCCAGCTTCTTTGCTCTCTGCCACTGCTGCAGCTCTCTGGACCCCAAATGTTAACATCCAGTTTGATAGCTGCTGCAGCCAATCGTGGGCCTTAGAGGTGACATGTCCCCCTAACATCACTTGTGCCATTGACTTGAACAGTGGTGTAAATAGGAATGAGTGGGCCCCACCGCAAATTTTTGAATGGGCCCCCCCCCAGCAACTTCTTTGCAACCTCCTCCTCCCATGCAACCCCAACTCCTGTGGTTAGTCAAGACAGCTCTCTCAGACGAGGCCCAGCAGCCGCTCCGTCCGTTTCCTACATGTATATACTGTATGTCATGTCACTATATATAGTGTCTTCGGATTAAATGTCATTGTATAATACTGTTGACGGGGACCTGACAATAAAATCTTTAAGCCCTCCTCCTGGGTGGGCCCCTTCTGATTTCGGGCCACAAAGCAGCCACTTTCTCTGCTTCCCTTATAGCTACGCCCCTGGACGCAAAGAGGACCTGTCCCCGCTGCAGCAGTAAATGGCAGCAGCGGCTGTCAAACCAGATGTTGAAATATATCAATGGAGCGCTGCAGTGACAGTGAAGTTGCAAGGGAGCTGGACCCCAGCAGGTAAGCATGCTTCCCTCCACAGATCTGGCCATGTGAGGGGTCTGCCTGACTATAGAAACCCCCTTTAAGGTGGACCGGCCCTTTTATGTACAGTACAGACCAAAAGTTTGGACACACCTTCTCATTCAAAGAGTTTTCTTTATTTTCATGACTATGAAAATTGTAGATTCACACTGGAGGCATCAAAACTGTGAATTAACACATGTGGAATTATATACATAACAAACAAGTGTGAAACAACTGAAAATATGTCATATTCTAGGTTCTTCAAAGTAGCCCCCTTTTGCTTTTATTACTGCTTTGCACACTCTTGGCATTCTCTTGATGAGCTTCAAGAGGTAGTCCCCTGAAATGGTTTTCACTTCACAGGTGTGCCCTGTCAGGTTTAATAAGTGGGATTTCTTGCCTTATAAATGGGGTTGGGACCATCAGTTGCGTTGAGGAGAAGTAGTCCTACTGAATAGACTGTTAGAATTTGTATTATGGCAAGAAAAAAGCAGCTAAGTAAAGAAAAACGAGTGGCCATCATTACTTTAAGAAATGAAGGTCAGTCAGTCAGCTGAAAAATTGGGAAAACTTTGAAAGTAAGGGCTATTTGACCATGAAGGAGAGTGATGGGGTGCTGCGCCAGATGACCTGGCCTACACAGTCACCGGACCTGAACCCAATCGAGATGGTTTGGGGTGAGCTGGACCGCAGAGTGAAGGCAAAAGGGCCAACAAGTGCTAAGCATCTCTGGGAACTCCTTCAAGACTGTTGGAAGACCATTTCAGGGGACTACCTCTTGAAGCTCATCAAGAGAATGCCAAGAGTGTGCAAAGCAGTAATCAAAGCAAAAGGTGGCTACTTTGAAGAACCTAGAATATGACATATTTTCAGTTGTTTCACACTTGTTTGTTATGTATATAATTCCACATGTGTTAATTCATAGTTTTGATGCCTTCATAGTCATGAAAATAAAGAAAACTCTTTGAATTAGAAGGTGTGTGCAAACTTTTGGTCTGTACTGTACATTTACCATACATTTCATACAATGACGACATCCCCATCAGATCACCCCAGCATGGGGAGGACTTACAACACGGCACTCACCCTGCGCATGGCGGGCCGGAAGGATTGTGCTAATCTGCGTAAACTGCTCAGATCTAACTGGAACCCCCTGAGCTCCTGGGGAGACGCAGGGTGGACGTGACTCGGATGCTGTCCTGTAGAGTTCTGCTGCTGCTGCTGCCAGATGTTAGTCCTGGTCACCAATAGAAGGTCGCACATGAGGAACTGCACTGCCTGAGGCAAGAAAGGAGGAAATTACATCTGTAAGACAGAAAGTGCTCTCCAGCAATCACCCATGTGACATCATTTCAGGCACGCACATAAGCCCTTGTAATGTTAGCACAGGTTTGGTAGGTATTACTTACACCATCGACGCAGTCAGCCATGTCTCAGAGGTCGTAGGTCAGACGCTGCCTCTGTATTGCACTGCAGATACATTGCACACAGAGAATAGAACATGCAATGCAACTACAATGCACCACAGCCACAGTGATCGTCAGCCTCTGCGAACTGAAGACGTTCAGGAAAGTTTATGCCACCAACCTTCCCCCATCCTGCTCACCTTATCCACGCTGCCGTTACTGGACGGACTGGAGTTCAGGCTGTCTCTGAGGTACCCACTGGCCTTCTCACACTGACTCAGGCTGACCTGCGTGCTGTCCTGCTTCCCAAATAGAGTCCGCACTGCTTTGAAGGTGTACAGAGCAGCTTTTGGCAACATGTTTCTATAGAGGAAAGAGATGAAGCTGTACAATTACCTGTGTGCGGCCGTCGTCTTACCTGGTAAAATGGCTGACAAGGAATCCAGTCAATAAGCTCAAGTGTCTCAGAAGACCTGCCATACAAATAAGCAGCGGGTGGAATGTGTCCGACCAGTCGCCCAACAATCTGATCGTTCACATGTCAGATTAAACTACCAGATCAGGGAGATAAAACAACACGGTAGGCTGGGGCAAAGTTGCATATTTCCAGCCGCATTTGGTCATTGCTTCTGACAATATCCAATCAGATCCAGCTACTGTCAGCCATTGCGAATGTTCACGTATAATTTCTAGGCGATAGTTAGCCAAAATCAGACATTTCAGCCAACATTTTTATCTTACGTGTATGGGCAGATTAAAGAGGTTATCCAAGAATTTGATATTGATGGCCTATCCTCAGGATAAGTCATCAATATTACATCAGTGGGGTCCAAGTCCCGGGACCCCCATTGCAGGTCATTGCTGCGGCCATCTCACAACTTACCAAGCACAGCGCCTTACATTGAATAGTGGTTGTGCTTGGCATTGCAGCTCAGCCCCATTCACTTGAATGGGACTGAGCTGCACATAGGTCACACGACCGATGTACTAAGTCACTGGCCTAGGATGTGGCGACGGATCAGTGAGGAGGAGTATGGATTCTTTTTTTGGACAGCCCCTTTAAGACAAATGCTTATATCATATAAAAAACACAGACATGGTTACAGTCCCTTGGAAGAGAACTACTATATACAGTATTTTTTCTTGCACTCACTCGGAAGCATGAAGTGATTTCGGCATGTACTCCACCACTGGGTATAACCTCTGTGCTGCCTCGTCATCTCCTTGAAGCCAGTTAATAGCCACAATAATTATGGACGCCCACCACTTGGCGACTGGATCTGTGCCTGTACAGGAAAATAATGGCGCACTTTTATTTTAAACGCTCTTCAATGGCGGCACAAACCACACTGCAGACCATATATGTCTGCACGTGGCATCTTTGCATTGCCAGGCCATTGTCAAACACGTTTTTTTTCTCTGAATCATGACAATGTGTGACTTTGCATACATTGCAGTGTAGTAATGAGATTTTATTGCGACAGGTAACCGCAAGATAAGTGCAATATATTGGTGTGTGTGTACTGAACTTACCTGTGACGGCGGCCATACTGGAACTGATGGAGAAGGTGTGATTTGTGACAGCTGCAGCATCTGAGCAACCATTCAGAAGCTGCAGATATTCCAGGGCATCTGAGAACTCACTACGGGGAGAGCAAACAGAACTGATGTAAGTAGCTACATACAGGGTATATAGCAATCACAATGGAGGACGTACATGATCAGGCATAACATTAAAACTGTTTTTCTAACATTGTGTAGTCCTGCTTAAGCTGCCCTAAACAGATCAAGACATGGATTCCAGAATTCTTTGGAAGGTGTCCACCATTAAAGGGGCTGGCCCAACTGGGATATACTGATGACATATCGCTAGGCTATGCCATCAATGTCAGCTAGGTGCAGGCTCCACCTCTAGGACCCGCTCCTATCTAGAGAATCTAGAGAATGGAGAACGGCGGGCTCTCCATTCATCACTACGGAATTTCCGAAAATAGACAAGCAGTGAATGGAGAACGCCTTGCACAAGCGTGGCCACCTCTACTTTTGCCTCTGAGAGACTGACGGAAATAGCTGAGCCAACAGCCTGATATTTTCAGAACTCCCAAAGCGGTGGGTGGCCGCGCATGCGTGGCTGTTCTCTGTTCACTTCGGGGGTCCTGTTATGGAAAAAGAAGTAGGTCCCTGACATTAATATCCTAGCAATATGCCATCAATGTTCCAGATAGGAATACCCCTTTAACTTTTTCAGCAGTTTTCTCTACAGTAGCCCTTCTGTGGGACTGGACCAGACGGGCTAGCCTTCGCTCCCAAAACGCATCAATGAGCCTTGGTCGCTCATGACCCAGTCAACAGGTCAGCGGTTGTCCTTCCTTGGACTGATTTCACTTTTGGTAAGTTCTAACCATTACATAACGGGAACACCCCAAAAGACCGGCCATTTTGGAGATGTCCCGACCCTGCGGTCTAGACCAGGGATGTCAAATTTGTGGCCCTCCAGCTGTTCTAAATCTACAACTTCCATTATGCCCAGACAGTCTTCACCTACCAGGGCACGCTGTGAGTTGCAGTTTTGCAACAGCTGGAGGGTCACGAGTTTGACATCCCTGCTCTAGACATCACAATCTGACCCCACAGTGATTCAGATCCTTACGCTTGCTCATTTCTCCTGATTTCAACACATCAACTTCAAGAACTGAAGATTCTCAGGCCACCTTCCCACCCCTAGACATCTGGATACCAAACAGCAATGTATACACATTCAGTGTGGGACTCACCCCTCTCCTTCTGTCAGCGGCTTGCTTTGTTCTGGCTGGGCCACACAATACAACGCTTTCTCCAGGAGATGTTCACGGAAAGCCTGGGTCACCTGAGCGAGCGGGTCCACTGCGCCTAACAAAAAATACAACTCATTACTAATCCAATGCTACAAGGAGATGCAGCAATTGCCATATACTATTTGCTTCAAAAAGCATTCCTGTATCCTTAAAGGTATAAATTCGTTACCAGACTTTTGCTTGCTGTCAACGAATAAAACATTCAATATACATACCATTGTACAGTAGCTCTCATTGATGTCTCGTAATGAACCCTATACCCATGTCCCTTGAGCATGATCTATTCCCTGATAGCCAGCAGAGATCTTGAAAATGGTGTTACAGTGTACAATAAATTAGCTTAAAAGGGTTTTCTGAGATTTTTTTTTTACTGATGACCTATTCTCTGAATAGATCATCAGTACCTGATCCGGTCAAACGCCTGGGACCCCCACAGAGCAACTGTTTTGAGAAGGCAGCGGCGCTGCCTTCTCACTGTGCTATACATTGTATGGAGGCTGTGCTTGGTATTGCGCTCAGTCCCATTCACTTCTATGGGGTTGAGCTGCTCCTAGGCCACATGAACAATGAACGTCATCACTTGGCCTAGGAAAAGCAGAGACAAGGCTGCAGCACTCACAGGAGCGCCGCTGCCTTCTCGAACAGCTGATCGGCGGGGGTCCCGGGTGTCCCTATTCTGAGGATAGGTCATCAGTAAAAAAAAAGATCCAGGGAAACCCCACATAAAACTAGGCATGTATGTACTGAAGCAGGGCACAAAGTATGTAGCATATTATATGTAAGTACCTGCACTGCCCGCTGTACTGTATATCGTGTCTCGGGGAGAGCTCCTCACACTCCAGTCACCATCTACAAAAAAGCGATGTCCTAGAGGGTGGCAAAGCCACTGCATGGCAGGAGGGATGGTCACGCTCTCTGCCAGACACACCTGGCGTGCGCTGCAGAGAAAGAAGCGCTGTGGAGAAGAGAGAAGTTTAGACCCAAGTGGGAAAACAGTGACAGCCATGTACAGGATATATATAGACACACATATGGCAGGGAATTTTGCTTTGCTTACCGCTAAGAAATGGAAGCGCCGGTGCAGGCTTGCTTTAACTCGTAATGCGGCCCCCACATAGATCTCTGCCAGCGTGGCCACCGAGAGGGTGTTCCCTGCGCAGTCTGCTAGGTTGACTGCGCTGAGGGCCATATTGATGGCTGCGAGGTGACCTCCTGCATGCTTCCCTAACGAAAAACATGGGATGAATCAACACGGTGCACGCGTGTAGAGCGGTAGCCTCATTTATAGCTGTGCTCTCCACCTACCTGTCATGTGCAGCTGGTGTAAGCGATGGTAAACCAGGGCAGCCTCCCTGCAGCTCTTGCGCACGTCATCTTTCAGCTGGTGGTCTCTACGGAAGCCTCCAGCCCGTCCTGCCAGCCAGCGGCCCACCCACAGCCGCTGTAATACATAGCGGATGATGCTCCATGTAAGGCTGCAGCAAAGATCGAAATTGGAGGTGGGAAGGGGTCTCCCAAGAGCTTTTAGAGCTTTCCAGAGATGAAGTGAGGCTTGCGCAAAGTCACCCTAGAGAAAGGAAAGGCCAACATTTTATTCTTCTTCCTCCGATATCACGCTAAAAGCAACATCATTTACATTCTATCGGACAGCACCTGCAGAATGGAGGTATAAGGTTTTCCTGGACTATTCCTTTGAAGGGTATACTGGTAAGAACAAATTATCCCCTATCCGCTGGATATCCCGGCATTCCCATAGACTATGAATGGAGTGGTTGTGAGCATGCTCAACCATTGCTCCATTCAAATGGGGTGGAGATAGCACCCTCATTTCTGTGATCGGTGGGGGTCCCATTAGTCGGAACATCTTATTCCTTATCCATTGTTTTTTGTTTTTGCAATGGTTGCAAGTTTTTTTCCATAGAGAAATTCCGTCATTTCAAGATCTCTGCTTGCTAACAGTAAATAACAATATTCTGGTTTACATCCGGAGCCGGAACATCCGTCCTGTCCTTATCCTGCTCACACAACCAATTACAGCAGAGAGCTCCAATACACTGTAAACGAGCCATGCAGCTCTGTTAGTGGGACACGATCAGGATAGGTTTTCAGCCTTTAAAGATTATTCCTATTCACTGACAGAAAGCAGATATCTGGTAAATGGTGAGGATATTAGAAAGTTGCAGATTTTTTTTCCTACAATTTTATGTTTACTCAATTTCTAAAATGAATAGTGAGAGTTGATGTACAAGAATATTACATTGGAACCATTTAGGGTCCAGCGCATAAAGTAACAATGAGAAAGTTGTTATTAATACAACAAATATAAAGAGTGTATACAATCTTCAAAAAGTGAATACAGATATAGACTCTCTTGCACCATTGTATCCATGTTAAACACTACTCATGAAGCATTGTGGCCTATGTAGCCAATTGTCAATCTCAGTATATTCCTTGTGGCTATACGTTTATCTCACTGGAAATTATCACCATTTAGTAAGACAATAACATGGGGAGGAACAAAGGAGACATAAGGAAGGAGGGGGGATGGAAGGGGAAGACAACATTGAGAGATGTTAAAACAAATGGACCTGACCTAAAGATACTGTGAGAGATCTTATAAGTTCTAAAACTCATTACGCTCCTAGTAAGTCATTAAATTCCGGTGAGTCCAGAAAGTAAGGGGTTAGGGGTTAGGAGTAAGGGGTCACAGCTACGTGCAAAAGATTCAGCTCTTTCTTGCTCGTTTGCTATCAACTCTTCCATACGTAATACAAATCGTAGCTCTCTTGACCATTCAAGCAATGTGGGTAGAGAGCTGGACTTCCAATGTCTAGGGATAACCATCCTCGCAGCGGACAGGAAATGTCCCAGAACCCCTTTCTTGACCTGAGCAAGAGAGACAGGATTCAGGGATAGTAGGGTAAGTTGTGGAGTGTTATGGATCGTCCTGTTTGAGTATTTGGCATAGATCTGCAAGATTCGCTCCCAGAACGAGTGGATTTTCGGACAGCTCCACCAAATATGTAACAAGGAACCCCTATCATTCTCGCATCTCCAGCACTTTTCTGACACCGTAGGGAACATCTGATGTAATTTAGTAGGACAGCAGTAGCATCTCGAGAGAATTTTGTAATTCTTTTCTTTGATCTGTGACGCCAGTGAGATTCCATGGGAGAACGTACACATCTTCTCTACCTCTACGTCTGTGAACCGGGTCTGCAAATCAGATTCCCATCTATCGAAAAATGGTGCCCTTTCTCCACTATGTATATCAAAGAGCACTCGGTAAAGTGTGGACAAAGTACCTTCAATTGTGCCCTGTTGCAGATATAACCTATCAAAACCTGTCATTGGGTTCACTGTTCCTCTGGAAAATGTGGTTCCAAAAAAGGAACTTAATTGAGCGTATACCAGCCAGGATACGCTCTGGCGTAGATTCTCAAAAGAGGATAGTGTCCCCTCTGACAGAACATCTCTAATTCTCATTAGATCATTATGTGTGGTTTTGATGAGAAAGGATGACGGAGTCATGCCCGGGATAAACGCTGGATTCCCATGACGTGGAGTCATGGGACCTGGTCTGAAGGTAATTTGGGATTTATTGATCCATTCCTCCCAGAGTGCTAGAACATGTCTCACACGAAATGGACATTCTTCCTGAGAGGGTCTATCCTTTATATTTAGCCACGGTATGGCTTGAAGATTAAAGATTGTTCCAGAGTGACCCAAAGCTTCTTTAAGCCTTTATGTCTCCAATCTAAAAGTCTAGCAAGTACCGCCGCTTCATGATATAGGCGAACATCTGGTAAACTAAACCCCCCTAGGGATTTATGTTTGATCAGGACCTTTTTATTTAATCTAGGTTTACTGGTGTGCCAAATGAACCTGTTAAGGGCCTTTTGGATCTCTAGGAAGTATTTTTTAGGTACATGAATAGGTATAGTTTGAAATAGGTATAAAAACCTCGGCAAGATGTCCATTTTGACTGTATTCATACGACCGAACCATGAGAGATGTTTAAGTTTGTATGTCTGAAGTTCCTCAAGGGTTCTTTTCTGTAGAGGTATGTAGTTTAAGGGGAATAACTGGTGTAGCTGAGCTGGAACCTGGATACCTAGATATGATAAGCTATCAGCTTTCCGGGAAATTATGTTTGAGAGATTCAATCATCTCTTGACAGAGAGAAATATTTAACATTTCAGTCTTATCCATGTTTATCTTAAAGTTGCTAAGATGGCTAAATCTATCGAACTCCTTAAGCAAGGATGGAATGGAGGTGTGGGGGTTTTTCTACAATTTTAACATAAAGCCAGAAACTCTTTCTTGCAAATCGACATCAGATTCCACTTCCGGTTCGTCTTACCCGAGACAGATCGACGTCAGCTTGTTTCCGATGACACCAGAACTTGACAGATGATTCCGAGTGCAGACGGGTGACTGGCTCGCCATAGATGAAGAGCCGGATGAACACGGCCAGGACGATGATGAGGTTGATGGGCCAGAGAAGAGCAGAAGGGCTTAACCAACTTAACCAAAAAGACGTCTCTGCGGGTCAACCAGATAAATCACATACAGAATATTCCACCGTCATACAGAACCCCAGACCCTTCAGACCATAAAGAATTTACCTGAGCCTACTTCCAGCATACTCCTTCCATTACCATGAAAAGTGGAACTTTCGGAGGCCTTTTGGCTTGTGGATCCTCCCATCAAGAAGGATAACGGATTGAAGGAGAGACATAGGAAGACGAAAACACAAAGCGCCATACGGGATCGATCCAGCATGCCAGAACTGGGAGAAGAAGGCATCTCTTGCTTGACCTGCACCTAAAACATAGACTAGTGAATGTTAGTTATACCCTATAAAATTACACCCAATTATTATATGTGCTCTCATAATACTACTCAACACCTCCCTCCCCCCATCTGTTATTATTTATGGGTACATTAAGGTGGATAGCGACTGTAAGGGAGGACTTAGGTCACCTTGGCTTCATCGTTGAATGGACTGTCCGGCTCCGAGTCACTGCTACACTGAGATAGGGGACTGCCAGTGTGAGATGGGGACCCGACGTCCGATGGAGGTGGAGTTAGGACCTCCATCATTTCTGCCTTCATTCCATCCATATTGACCCCAGGACCGGCAACAAGATCTTTTAATGTATCTGCAATGGAACAAGGAAGGCATTACGAAAAGACAATGAACTTATATACTGAGTGGGGGGACTCCTTTATGAAATGCCAGTGCTTTGCTCAATCAAATGCCTCTCTACTTGTTCTCCTCCTCCCCTCTCACAGCATGTAGTCCCAGAGACACAGGGTAAACTGCAGCTGCATCCCCTCCTCCCCTCTCACAGCATGTAGTCCCAGAGACACAGGGTAAACTGCAGCTGCATCCCCTCCTCCCCTCTCACAGCATGTAGTCCCAGAGACACAGGGTAAACTGCAGCTGCATCCCCTCCTCCCCTCTCACAGCATGTAGTCCCAGAGACACAGGGTAAACTGCAGCTGCATCCCCTCCTCCCCTCTCACAGCATGTAGTCCCAGAGACACAGGGTAAACTGCAGCTGCATCCCCTCCTCCCCTCTCACAGCATGTAGTCCCAGAGACACAGGGTAAACTGCAGCTGCATCCCCTCCTCCCCGTCCCCGATAATTTTGTAAATATACACAGACTGTCTACACACAGGGATGGAAAACTACAGGGAAATACATCAGGTCATGTAATGGCTGCTTAGCACTGTATGAGCGATTAGTGTAATCTGAATCAGCCCATCATCGACTGTCATTAACTTATATAAAATGCACACCCCCTCCCAACCGTATTGGACAGAAAGCCCTCCTTACTGTTTTTCTGAGCCGCCATTTTCAGCATCATGTTCTCCTGTTTTAGTTTCACATTGCTTTGCTGCAGATAGCGAATGTAGTCGATGGCCTTCTTCAAAATGGACGACTTGTTCAACTGTTAAAAGGCAGAAGAATTTTTATCTACACCTTCTTAAAAAAAAAAAAAAAAAACACCCATTACCACCGCTAACTCCATTAAAACCAATCCAATTCCAGATGTCATCTCAAAAAGTAAAAGAAGACATCTGGTTGCCAGGAGTACCGCCACTTATTTACCCAAACATGTGTTGTATTTTTGGGTCGGTCACGTACCTTGGGCTCCGTTCCCATCACAAGATCTTTCAGTTCAATAATTTTGTCATTGATAGAAGACCTGTAGCGCTTTTCTATGGCATTGTGCGCAGTTCGTTTCTCCCCCTTACTGTTCAGCATGGCCATCTTGCCATTGACATTTAGACGGTTAATTGGCAGCTTGTCCGTGTCCACCATCACGGTGGTTAAAAAGGTCCCACCACTCATCAGGGTCTAAAATCAAGAGCAAAACCGTTCAAGAAAACAGCAGTGTAGTAAGGAAGGTCCTGCATAGTCCAGGCCGATCTGAGAATTCACGTTTTCATGGAGTGACCCATATGCCCGTCCCCCAGTGATTCTAACGTGGCTTTGAGGAGCAGAGATTTGGGCTGCTGTAGGAATGTTCCTCACAATGGAGAACAGGTTAAGATGTGCCTACAGAACTGACATGGAAGGCACCATCAGCAAAAGCACAGGGACAAGTGTTCTTTGTTGCAAGGACCCTGCATACAGCACCCCGAATCTAAGCTTCCTGCACCCCTATGAATAGGATTTGAGTTTAACTCCAGTTCAACCTCAATTTTTAGACTTTGGGTGAAGAAGTTCTTTGAAGTATTTACCATGGCAGATTTTAAGTATAGGTCTCAAGTGCACCCTGTGTTTCCTTCTTGACGACTCAAGATGGTGGGGAGACGTCATCATCATGAGTGTACAGATGGCAGTAGGAATGTCAAGTATTGCAGGCTGAGCTTCAGAGACTTTAGAGGTGGCCACCTTATTACTTGAAAATCTAGTTTTGACTTGAGTATTCCCGCTCCTCCATAAAGGTTTCTGTATCTGCAGCCACATCCCCCTCCTCTGTCTAGTTTACAGTTTTACTCTAGATGGACTTTCAGTGGCTGAGAAGGTTTGTGAATATTTACAGAGAAGCTGCAGGCAGAGCCGAAAGGAGCTCCCCCCCATATTGCAAAGTTTTAGCGTTTAGCTTTGTAGAACCTTTTTGCTACTTACCTGCAGCGGAGTGGTCTGTATGGTGGTGCTAGTTGGTGTGGTTTTCATTCCGGTCATCCCCGTTGTGTCAGTCTTTACAGCAGTAAGCAGCAGAGACTCCGCTTTGATAAAGTGAGGCTGGAGCAGAACCTGTCAAGAGAGGTCATCTCAGTAATCATATCCATGGACTGTCAATGAAAATGGCAGACGGGTGTCAGCTCACTCACCGGAACCTGCTGGATTTGTGAGGTTATGGAAGCTGTGCTGGTGGCAGTGGTCAGGAAATGGGGAGACAGGCTCTGGGTGTTGATGGTCAAGGGATGCTGGATTTGGGGTGAAGAGTGCATCTGCAGAGGTTGGGCAGCTATAGTCTGCAGGGTCGGGGCCTGGGTCACAACATTCTGAATCGGCTGGCTTACAACGCTCTGCAAGGGTTGCGTGGCAATGCTCTGCAGTGGCTGACCTGGGATGTTCAGCAGAGGTTGACCAGAGATGTTCTGCAGAGGCTGGCTTGTAGTATTTTGCTGAGACGGAACACTTTGCGCTACTGCAAAATAAGATGTTTTATAAATTATTGAGAATGCTGCATTGATGATATTCTCTTCCTGCAGCGCGGCCACCTATAGCCGCATCAGTCACCTCATAATTACCTGTGTAGGAAGTCTGCTCTGCATATCCAGTCACAGGCTGGCTGTTATACAGAGGTTGCACAGGTGTCACCATGTTCTTCCCAAATGCCATGCTCTGCATCTGCTGCGGCACCGGCTGGAGTTTGCTCTGCTGTGGAGACGGGCTGATCTGCATGGGCTCATCCTTCAACAAGTTCTGTACCCTAGGTTTCAGCTGCTGTGTCAGATTCTCCTGTGGCTGGGACACAGTAGGTGGGCTTTGGAAACCGGGGGTGGAAAGCGGTAACATCTTCATGGGGGTCGAATGTGTAGGTGCCGCCAGTAATCCCTCCAGGGAGTTGAGTGCTGCACCTCCAGCAAGGTCCACATTAGGGGCAGCATCCTGGGTGGGGGTACTGATCGGTCCGAAGGGGCTATCGAAAAAGCCGGGAAAGTCATGGTCTTGATTGTGGATGAGCTGAAGCATATCTGCAGAGGGGAATGAAGACATGCAAGGGTTAAATCTTTACACTGAATTCTGATTTCACATGCTTTGAATGCCGGAGGGCGGCCATTTTGTGGATTATGGCCGGTTAGAGGCAGGAGTCATATGGCACAGATGGAACTGGCTGGCTGTCACCTGTGGCACCGCTTTTCACATAAAATACATGAGGATCACATGAGATTCAATCTTTCAGATCCTAGATTCCCCTGACGAGAGACACCTATGGTAGATACAATACTGGTCGATACCTATGGCCTGGGTGTCCATCATTTTCAGATGCTCACCACCGCCAACACTGACCTTGCCACCATTATACTGACCTCACTGCTGGCCACTGAGCAGCTCTGGACTGGACTATTGGGTCAGCATTGGGGACTTTATCAGGAATTTTGGACTATCAGAGTACAGACTAAAAGACATCTATACACATAATAATAGATTGCGGCCTAGTATCAAACCTAGACCAGACAACCACTGCAGTTTCCCATAGCAACCAATCAGATCGCTGCTTTCATTTCCAAACCAGCACTTTTAAAATGAGAGCTGGAATCTGATTGATTGCTATGAGAAACACCTCATAATACTGTTTAATGGCAATACTATTGTCAGGCCGGGGACCACAGGGAACATAAAACGTCCACTCATTACTTATTATATCCATGTATAATAGGATTAGTATGAAGTGTAACTTAAAGCTCTGGGGCCCCAGTGCACTATTAGTAACGGGACCCCTCACCTAACATGAGGGATGTCTAAGGCACCAGGAATGACTGCTACCTCTTAGGGCTCTTTCACACTTGCGCTTTTGTTTTCCGGCATAGAGTTCCGTCATCGGGGCTCTATGCCGGAAAAATCCTGATCAGGATTATCCCCATGCATTCTGAATGGAGAGAAATCCGTTCAGGATGTATCAGGATGTCTTCAGTTCAGGACCGGAACGTTTTTTGGCCGGAGAAAATACCGCAGCATGCTGCGCTTTTTGGTCCGGTCAAAAATCCTGAACACTTGCCGCATCGACAGATCCGGAATAATAGCCCATTGAAATGTATTATTCCGGATCCGTCTTAACATCTTCAGTTGTTACGACGCAACGACGGATCCGGAAGTTGCGTCTGCGCCTGCGCCAGGAAGTAGGAAGGACTTGGCTGGCGCGAAAAGAGAATTTTTTTCTTTCCGGATGCGTCTTTCCGGCTTTTTTGGTAAGAGACTGATCCGGAAATCCTGAAGCCAACATCAACGTTTTTTTTCCAGATCCGTCGTACGGATCCGGTCCCATACCGGATACGTACGACGGATCCGGAAAAAAGACTTTGCTGCTGGCTTCAGGATTTCCGGATCAGTCTCTTACCAAAAAAGCCGGAAAGACGCATCCGGAAAGAAAAAATTATGCGTTCTTACGCGTTTTTCCGGATCCGGCGTGTAATTCCGGCAAATGGAGTACACGACAGATCCGGACAACGCAAGTGTGAAAGAGCCCTTACCCCCTGTAGCTATGTATGACAATTACATATACAATATTTGCACCTCAAATGTATACAAAAAAATCTGTTGGGTTTTGAAAAGAAGTTTAAATGATCCCCTATAATAAAGATTATATATATATATGTACAGTTGCAAGAAAAAGTATGTGAACCCTTTGGAATGATATGGATTTCTGCACAAATTGGTCATAAAATGTGATCTGATCTTAATCTAAGTCACAACAATAGACACTCACAGTCTGCTTAAACTAATAACACACAAAGAATTAAATGTTACCATGTTTTTATTGAACACACCATGTAAACGTTCACAGTGCAGGTGGAAAAAGTATGTGAACCCTTGGATTTAATAACTGGTTGAACCTCCTTTGGCAGCAATAACTTCAACCAAACGTTTCCTGTAGTTTCAGATCAGACGTGCACAACGGTCAGGAGTAATTCTTGACCATTCCTCTTTACAGAACTGTTTCAGTTCAGCAATATTCTTGGGATGTCTGGTGTGAATCGCTTTCTTGAGGTCATGCCACAGCATCTCAATCGGGTGGAGGTCAGGACTCTGACTGGGCCACTCCAGAAGGCGTATTTTCTTCTGTTTAAGCCATTCTGTTGTTGATTTGGGTCGTTGTCCTGTTGCAACATCCATCTTCTGTTGAGCTTCAGCTGGTGGACAGATGGCCTTACGTTCTCCTGTAAAATGTCTTGATAAACTTGGGAATTCATTTTTCCTTCGATGATAGCAATCCGTCCAGGCCCTGACGCAGCAAAGCAGCCCCAAACCATGATGCCCCCACCACCATACTTTACAGTTGGGATGAGGTTTTGAGGTTGGTGTGCTGTGCCTCTTTTTCTCCACACATAGTGCTGTGTGTTTCTTCCAAACTCAACTTTGGTTTCATCTGTCCACAGAGTATTTTGCCAGTACTGCTGTGGAACATCCAGGTGCTCTTGTGCAAACTGTAAACGTGCAGCAATGTTTTTTTTGGACAGCAGTGGCTTCCTCTGTGGTATCCTCCCATGAAATCCATTCTTCTTTAGTGTTTTATACGTATTGTAGATTCGCTAACAGGGATGTTAGCATATGCCAGAGACTTTTGTAAGTCTTTAGCTGACACTCTAGGATTCTTCTTCCCCTCATTGAGCAGTCTGCGCTGTGCTCTTGCAGTCATCTTTACAGGACGGCCACTCCTAGGGAGAGTAGCAGCAGTGCTGAACTTTCTCCATTTATAGACAATTTGTCTTACCGTGGACTGGTGAACATCAAGACTTTTGGAGATACTTTTATAACCCTTTCCAGCTTTATGCAAGTCAACAATTCTTAATCGTAGATCTTCTGAGAGCTCTTTTGTGCGAGGCATCATTCACATCAGGCAATGCTTCTTGTGAAAAGCAAACCCAGAACTGGTGTGTGTTTTTTATAGGACAGGGCAGCTGTCACCAACACCTCCAATCTCATCTCATTGATTGGACTCCAGTTGGCTGACACCTCACTCCAATTACCTCTTGGAGATGTCATTAGTCTAGGGGTTCACATACTTTTTCCACCTGCACTGTGAATGTTTACATGGTGTGTTCAATAAAAACATGGTAACATTTAATTCTTTGTGTGTTATTAGTTTAAGCAGACTGTGATTGTCTATTGTTGTGACTTAGATGAAGATCAGATCACATTTTATGACCAATTTGTGCAGAAATCCATATCATTCCAAAGGGTTCACATACTTTTTCTTGCAACTGTATATATACATATATATCTAGGGTACCAAATTTGGCATCAGGGATTTTTTTATTTATTAATTAATTAGCAGTAATTTTTATATATTTTTTCTATTTTCATGTATTTTTCCCAAAACATTTATAAAACTGACCCGTAAACCACAATATAGGTGCAAAAAGCTACAAAAGACCTTCAAAAGTACAGTCCATAGGCACAGTGAAGGAAGGGCAGAAGAGCAAGGATCTCCGAATTCCCTAAACCTCCCCTTCCCTAAGAGATGCTTTACTAAATGCTGCTGCTGCAGTTCTGACAACTCTCTCCCTGACCTGTGCAGCTAATAATACAATACGATGAGGCAGGTTGCTTTGATCTTGTATATATATATATACACAGAGGGTACTGCATTTGTATAAGTCATAATATGGGCATTTTCTAAAATGTATTTCCAGTAATTTTTTTTATGCTTTTTCTGCTTTCATGTTTTCCCAAAATTTTTCTAAAACCATGATACGGGTGAAAAAAAAGTTACAAAAAAACTCCAAACTCCAAAAGAGAACTCCATGGAGAAAGGTGGAGGATCCAGACGGTCTAAATACCATGGGACAGGGTACATATATATCTACACACACAGGGTACCACATTTGTAAGGGAATTTAAAAAAAATGTAATTCCAGTCAATTTTAATGCTTTTTCCATTTTCATGTATTTTTCACAAAATCTTTCTAAAAACGACCAGTAACCCACAATACGGGTGCTAAAAGCTGCAAAAGATTTTGGAGACGATTCTGTACCTTCAAACGTGCACTCCATGGGCACGCAGGAGGAGGGCGGAAGAGCCAGGCTTCCCGAATTCCCTAAGCCTCCCCTTCCCAGACCCCTAAGATGCTTCACTAAATGCTGCTGCTGCAGTTCTGACAACTCTTTGCCTCTCCTGGGCATCTATTGCTTTCCTTTTTTTTTCACACCCTCCTCTTCCTCCTCCTTGAGGTGGAGCAGCTCCACCTCTTGTGGATGGAGTTATGGGGACAGGAGAATGAATCAGGGCTGTGAAGATGAGGTGACTGTGGAGGGCCAATCAGGGCGAGATGTAAGAAGCGGCCCAGCCTGGCCATAGACTGAGGAGGACCCAGCCTCCACTCTCAAGGTTACTAGCGTTCAGTGAGGGTGCGGGTTATTACAGGACGTTCACAGGCGGCATGTCACTACATTACTACAAGTCACCTACATACAAGCATTGTGCAAGGGAAAGCTACAAGGTCATTGACATGACAGGATCTATCGCTTCACAACAACCAATACCATATTCCTGAAGTACTCCCATTAATTGCATACATATCGACAAATGTAGCAAAGCCGAATTTGTTATTTGGCACCAGTCATAATAGGAAGATGTGTAATGAGTTGCGCAAATATATCGTTTTGTGTCTCTTGTTGGCGCCCATTTGTGCCATGCACCACTCCTTCTTTATATAACCTATATTGCAAATATTTGGTATCACTGTGCTCTACCAGCTCTTTTTTTACAATAACACTTCGCAGGATGCCTGCCGCCGCCATCTACGCCTATACAGCCGACTCCCATCTAAATTGTAAATTTCCCTTTAAACGACAAACTCAGCTCTGCACCGTCTGCCTACAGAACGCGCAATATTTACAGGATCAGAGGTCAGTGTCCATTACTCTACTCGTCTGGCCTAATATTTGCTTTCCAAAGTTTTCTGCAAAAATATTTAGCTTAAGCATATCATGCGGGTGAACAGACTAACAGGCGAATAAAGACGGCGAATATTGAAAGAATTCATGAAAATGGGCCACAAGGCGAAACATGGACAGCCATATTGATCTTAACTATAACCTGTGGTCGAGCTTCACCCACCAAAATTGGATTTATGGGAATGGGAAGGTTCGGGTTCTGTTTTTGGCAGTCATGGGTTGTCTTGGCCTCCAATTTTTTTTTTATCATACCTCTTGGTATTGAAATGGCGGCCATATTGTGAGACACCTAGCTTTCCACGATTTTTCTTCACACTAATACGTACTGTAATGGTGGCCATATTGTCAGGCACCAGGCTTCCCGCCATTTGCACTGTAATGGCAGCCATATTGTCAGACACCAAACTTCCCACCATTTTTCTTTAAACCCATTTGTAATGTAATGGCGGCCATGTCATCAGACACCCAGCTTCCTAACATTTTTCTTTACACCGATATGTACTGTAATGGTGGCCATATTGTCAGGCAGCAGGCTTCCCGCCATTTTTCTTTACGGCCATGTTATCAGACACCCAGCTTCCCAACATTTTTCTTCACAACAATATGTACTGTAATGGTGGCCATATTGTCACACACCAAGTTCCCACCATTTTTCCTCACACCCATTTGTATTGTAAAGGCGGCCTAATGGCTTTCCTTCCACATAAAAACAACAATCATATCATTTGATGGTCGGGGGACCCCGTTGCAGTTTTTGCGCTGGGCCCCGGTAGGCGCAGGGGGTTACTGTACCACTCACTATACCTTGGCACAAACATGGCACTGGTTTGGAAGCAGTTTGTGTTACCCTGCTGCTCAGGAAGGGCCGGGCCTAGCTACATAATCAGCCATGTTTACCAGCTGCCAGAAGCCCCCTCTGGACTGTTCTAGTCAGGGGCAGGAAACCTGGCTCGGCAAAATCCTTTGTGACGGGCACCTGAGATAAACATGGGGCTTTGTGTCGTCGTCGTCGTCTGAATCAGCACAGCGGCGGTGTCCCACAGAATGGAAAGGCGCTGATCCATGGATACGGCATAGAGTTGTCACCCAGCTTTTCTAGAGCCCCGAGAGGCAAATGTGCCTCCTTATGGAGCGATATGGGTTACATTACAGCACAGCAGGACACAAGGATCTTGGAACCTCGAACGACCTGTTGGAGCTGATATGGCGGCCATATTGTTGGAAGCCCAGCTTTCCCAGAAGCAGATAACTTAAGAAATGATTGACAAGTAGTACACGGCACTGAATGACCACAGATGAGGAAACCCGAGTATGTGGCTCAATATCACCAACCACAGCCTTCACCTCAGCGACATTTTGGTTCCTATCTATACAAAGGGACGGTGACCTACGACAGGTTGTAGGGGAAAGGGGCACAAAAAGTAAAATTTCTCGCAAGGTTAGAAATTAGAACTGATTTAAATTTTAATAATAAATCATTTTCTAAGAATGACTACTGCTGCCACCATGTTGGAGTCCCTGCGGCAGCGCGCACGGTGCTGCTGACGAACAGCCCAGCACTGGAGCATTGACCGGCAGTAACCCTAACGTGACGTCACATGAGGGGCAGGGTCTCAGCCAGCAGCCCTAGGGAAGCTTTTAGGATTCCACATAGACAAGACGCACATGGAGAACCCGAAATACAGCCTTTAACCCATACACCTACCACCCCCAACAATCTGTGGAACTACAAGTCCCAGAAAAGACACTCAAATACACACCTATTACCATAGAGTGGTTGTAGGACTACAAGCCCCAGTACTGTCCTACTATTAATAGGTGCCCGGGTGGCATTCAGTTACACCCATGCGACCACTTTTTACCATGCACTGGAGTGCAATGCGCGACGAAACGTGCAGCTTTGGCGCAATTGCGCTCCACTGTAGTCTATAGCAAATTAGATGGATGCCCAACAATTCCTTTAAGGTCTATGCGCAGCAATTAAAAAAAAAAAATAATAATCACATGGCTGAAATCGTACAGGAAAGTCGCACCATGTGACTCAAAACGCGTTACGTTTTTGCAAGAATACAGTGAGGACACCACCATGTCCATTTTTCAAGATTTTTTGGGGGTTTTTTGGCCCCGCTCCGGTCAATCAAACCAGCCCCGGCACCCATCGAGTGGCACGGGTCACCTACCATCTATGTCGCTCAGCAAGGCGGTGTCGATGTCGCTGCTCTCCTGCAGAGACAGAGAGGGGTCCAGGTGGTCCAAGGAGCTCTCATCAAAGGCAATGCTGTTCATTTTTGGTACTTTGTAGTCCTCTTCTTCTTCTTCTAGGAAGGGTCCTCAGGATCTCAGCCCTGTGTCAGGCATGTGCATTATTCCCATAGAAGTCTATGGAACTGACAGGTCACAGGTTGTGGGGGGGGGAGGGGTGTCTAATGCTGAAGCCCCCCCATATGTACAACAAGCACCAAGGAACTTCAGGCAAACTGTAGCTGCTGCTTGGAGCTGGTCAGTAGGAGGCGCCTAGATGTTCGGGCTCTGCCCAGTGCACCCCCTGCGCCCAGCTCCCTCCCCCCATACCCTGGGCCTGCCTCCTTCCTCCCATAATATCCTCACCCCCCCTCTCTGCACAGCAAGAAGAGCCTTTTCAGCAGCTTCAGGAGGCTCCTTAACCCTCGCACTGCAGGAAACAAAAGGCAACATATGATATCATGTAACACGTCAGATTAGATTACATTACAACAGTTCAGATCCTATGACATCACGCTGTAAAATTCCTTTAATCCGACATCATAAAACTGTTACACGAGGGGAAAGATTTTTCAAGAAATTTAGAGATTTCTGGACTATCAAATGCCAGATTAAAGTAATGTCACTTTAATGTCAGTGATCCGTCTCACTGACACCCATATTCAGGGTGCTGCTTTATATAGGGTGGCGCTTTCTACGGCGGTCTTGATATGCACTGCACCTCTGGAGGATGCGCGTAATTTATGATGAGGCGCACGAGGTGAAAACCATGGACACAACACGGGGACTATTTGTGTTTAGTCCGTGGTTTTCACGGATCATTGGTAGAACATGCTGCGGAAATTCTTTTTCAGCCTAGCGGAGTCCGTGGAATACGGATGACGCGCGGAGGGCAAAAAACAGACCGGACGCAGACCAAACACAGACATGAACTATTGACCATCTTGTCACAGAGGTCATCATCACGTGTGAACAAGGCCTTAGCGTTCATGCACACGAATGTGTGCCGCCCATTCCGTGCACTGGGGACCGCAAATTGTATCTTCTGGATTGTGGACCCGCGGTGCCCGATTTGCAGGCCGCAATACGGGCACCGGCCAACAACGGCTGTGGGCACAAGTTCTTTTTCTAATGCAGGTTTTTAGCACAAATACTACAAAACCGTGAAAACAATGGAGGACGCGATAAATAAAAAAAAAGCACCTGCTGCCCTTATGGACATTCCTTGCACATGATGGAAAAGTAGTACATGATCACCTGCGACCAATTAAAGTCTACAATATTTATAAAAACAAAATTATGAGGGCCCCTGAGAAGCAGCTGATCAATAAAGGCCCGTGGTGCTGCGGTGGCCCTTGCCGTGGGAGACCTGGAGCTGCCCATTCGTTTTTAATGAGTGTTTTGAAAGGGGGGTCCAGGAGGTTTTCCCCAAAAATGCTAAATGAAATCTAAAGGAGAAGTAAGGGGACCCCCATGGGGTACTACTGCCTCGCTGCATCCACCACTAGAGCACGAACCCGTGCATCCGGTATATAGCGCCTCCTGTTAATGGTTAACGATTCTTTACATAACCCCAAAACCAGACAGCGATCTGGAAGCAAAACAGGAGTAATGCTTCCATGTATATCTCCTGTTATCAGCGGACATCTGGTCAACTCTCTGAGGAATGCCAGGAATCCAACACACTCACATCTGCCGCAAACTATGTCCCTTCAAAGGGAACCTCCTGCTAGGCTTGGTTTCCACTTGCTCCACTATCTGGCACCATCATCGCCATCAAAATGCCCATCAAAATGCCAGTTATAAAGTCTACTTCACACCAGTCGTACGAGCAACCCAAATATGCACCCCCCCCAAAAAAAACAACAAAAAAAAAACAAAAACACACACACACATATATATATATATATGATAATAAACCTGTAAATAATAGGGCTCAGGCAGGCCCCCATACCCTCAGCTGTGAGGGCTCAGGCAGGCCTCCGTACATTCAGCAATGGGGACTCGGGCAGGCCCCTATACCCTCAGCTGTGAGGACTCAGGCAGGCCCCCATATCCTCAGTGCTGGAGACTCAGGCAGGCCTGTATACCCTCAGCTGTGAGGACTCAGGCAGGCCCCCATATCCTCAGTGCTGGAGACTCAGGCAGGCCTGTATACCCTCAGGTGTGATCACTCAGGCAGGCCTGTATACCCTCAGGTGTGATCACTCAGGCAGGCTTCTATACTCCCTGTGAGGTCTCAGGCAGGCCCCCATATCCTCAGTGCTGGGGACTCAGGCAGGCCTGTATACCCTCAGCTGTGGGGACTCAGGCAGGCCCCTATACCCTCAGCTGTGAGGACTCAGGCAGGCCCCCATATCCTCAGTGCTGGGGACTCAGGCAGGCCCCCATACCCTCAGGTGTGATCACTCAGGCAGGCTTCTATACTCCCAGCTGTGAGGACTCAGGCAGGCCCCCATTCCCCCGACCTGGTCACGGTCACACCCCCTGCAAGTACAATTGGTTTGGGCATGCTAAAATCTAACTGCCTGATCCGTATTTCTCATATAGGTCACTGTAAAATGGCCGGACTACGGTCGCCTCCACGTTTCCATGCCATACCCTCTGCAGCGAACTCAAGGTACACAATAAATCTCCTGTAACATTTAAAGGGGTATACCACTTTCAGAAATGTATGCAACTATAGGTATAATGAAGTTACGTAATTTCCCAATACACTTTCTGTATCAATTCCCAATGATTTTCAAAATCTCTGCTTGCTGTCATTCACTATTGACTCCCATGGTATACGGATCTGCCCTGGTCATATGACGGGCACAGGGGTCCTTGGCTCCTTTCACCTTGGGCATCAGAGATCTGTCCTCTAGCAAAAGGTTCCTCATGAACGACAGCAAGCAGAGATCTTGAAAATTGATACAGAAATTCTACAGGAAAATGGTGCGACTTTTCGTCCCACAAAGGATAACATTTATCGGACGCTTGTCCACATTTCGCACATGACCACTTGTCGCCACCCCGACCTAAGACCTGCGAAAACCTGACATGGCAGACATCACAAATCTGCTCATGGCGACCAAATTCTTTGCAATCTGCTGTTCCAATTATGAAAACAAAACAAAACAAAAGATGTGAAAAAAATAATAATTTCCACAAAAACACCTTGTTCGATGTCACCAGTGTGCATCACACGACATCTCAGCAACGTATGGGTTAACTTTTATGCACAACACGCTTTTTACTTAGCCCCGCCTCTTCGCCTTATAAGGAACTGCATGCAGCACGGGCGCGCGACGTACACACACACAGCCGCTACGGAAATGAAACTCCCTCCTGAATATTCATCAGGTCCTATTTTACATGTTTCACCAATCGACAGCACAGGGCGGGGTTTCTTTTCCAGGCTTGGTTGAGCCAGCAAAGGGAAAACCCCTGCCTGTAGAACGAGTCGATTCGTCCAATCAGAGCGCGAGAGGCGAGTGGGGTGACTCCGCGTCATCCGCCGAGCTCTGATTACATCATGTGGTCCTCCAAGGAGTTAATGATTGGTCACATGGTTCTCCTGCTTCGCATTCCACCGCCGACGCGCGGGAGGGCGATTTTTTATTTTTTTTTGTGTGTACCGTAGCCTACACAAGCGTCCTGTATAATGGAGGAGTATTATTCTCACAGGATTGTGGGACATGAAATTATCGTAATAAACCAGAATTATAAACATTATTGAGGTGACCCAAAATGGTCGCGAAACCATTGAAATACATATTTTGAGACATTCTTCCAGTCAGAAAAAGCGCACGTGACGCTTATTTTCTGCCATAACCCATAGACGTAAATATTCCCTGACAAGCGCTACTAATTTTTTGGTGGAAAAAGTTGAATCTACGATAATCGTATGCTGCCATAATACCGTGTGTTGAGAAATATTGCATTTTTTACCTCAAATGCTATAATTATAACGTTTTACAGCTAACGATGAAAAATAAAATTATGCGTGTCCTTTATTACATGGATCTCAGCTATGGAGGTGAAAACTGCGTCACAAACACAGCACATGTGAATACGCCTCTAAACAGCTTCCAGCCCCCCCCCCCTTCAGTTAGTGAACTGTACCAGATCGCCTTAGGATTCTATGGTGATCCCAGATTAGTCCATTTGGAATGCGGGGGGGGGGTCATTCTTGGATATGCTTTGCCGCTGTCTGACAAAGCCTAAGAAATATTAGTGTAGGGCAAAATTCACATTATCTTTTATCTGCCCTCTCGCTGGCCCATAGAAGTCTATGTATACCGTAAGATGATGAGCACAGGTTTCTCCCAGACCAGGGATCGGCAACCTTTATGCAAATTTCCTAAAATTCAGCCTTGAGCCTGTATATAAAAGTACCGTCATTACGGCATTTTTTCCCGTATACGTCTGGTACAGGGATCGGCAACCTTTGGCGCGCCAGCTGCTGTGACACTACAATACCCAGCATGCACACTCGCTCGTTTGTTCTTGTAAATCCCATACAAGAGGATTACGGGAGTTGTAGTTTCAAAAACAGCTGGAGTGCCGGAGGTTGTCGATCCCTGTCCCAGACGTATACGGAAAAAATGCCATAAAGACGGTACTATTATATATACGGCCTCAAGGATGAATTTTAAGAAAATTTGCGTAAAGTCACCTTTAAGACGCCCATGGTGGTGCCCAGGCTTTGGGGGAGCCACTTCTAGTCTCCAGTTTGAGAAGAGCCGCACATTGATGGGGGCCCCAAATAGCAAATAGTGTGCAGAACTCTCTACTGAGGTTTAATTAACCCTTTATGTAAACAAACTGAGGGAGATTTATCAAATGTGGTACAAATGGCTTAGTTTAGTTGCCCACAGCAACCAATCAGCTCTGTGAAAAATGAAAGGTGGAATCTGGGTGGTTGCTATGGGAACTAAACTAAGCCAGTTTCCCTTTGCACCAATTTTGATAAATCTCTCCCAATTTTCTATGGAGCCACATCAGATCTATGCTTAACAGAATGACAGAAGTCACGTATCTCCAGTGCCGAGAACCTGTGTGACCGACGTCACTGGACTGTAATAAGGTCTGGGCTTTAGGGTTACTGCCCCTTTAACAATAGCTCTATCTATTCAGTCATTCAAGTAATAGTATAACTGCGAGTATAGATAGAAGTATATGGGTGCACCTGAGCGCGGTAATAACCAGAACGTCACATGTTAATGGAAAAGATCCATAGAGTAAAGTTTATTTGAAGTCACATCCTTGTACATAGGAGCAGTATTATAGTAGTTATATTCTTGTACATAGGAGGCAGTATTATAGTAGTTATATCCTTGTACATAGGAGCAGTATTATAGTAGTTATATTCTTGTACATAGGAGCAGTATTATAGTAGTTATATTCTTGTACGTAGGAGGCAGTATTATAGTAGTTATATTCTTGTACATAGGAGGCAGTATTATAGTAGTTATATCCTTGTACATAGGAGCAGTATTATAGTAGTTATATTCTTGTACATAGGAGCAGTATTATAGTAGTTATATTCTTGTACGTAGGAGGCAGTATTATAGTAGTTATATTCTTGTACATAGGAGGCAGTATTATAGTAGTTATATTCTTGTACATAGGAGGCAGTATGATAGTAGTTATATTCTTGTACACAGGGGCAGTATTATAGTAGTTATATTCTTGTACATAGGAGCAGTATTATAGTAGTTATATTCTTGTACATAGGAGGCAGTATTATAGTAGTTATATTCTTGTACATAGGAGCAGTATTATAGTAGTTATATTCTTGTACATAGGAGGCAGTATTATAGTAGTTATATTCTTGTACATAGGAGCAGTATTATAGTAGTTATATTCTTGTACATAGGAGGCAGTATTATAGTAGTTATATTCTTGTACAATAGGAGGCAGTATTATAGTAGTTATATTCTTATACATAGGAGGTAGTATTATAGTAGTTATATTCTTGTACATAGGAGCAGTATTATAGTAGTTATATTCCTGTACATAGGAGGCAGTATTATAGTAGTTATATTCTTGTACATAGGAGGCAGTATTATAGTAGTTATATTCTTGTACATAGGAGGCAGTATTATAGTAGTTATATTCCTGTACATAGAAGGCAGTATTATAGTAGTTATATTCTTTATCAAATTTCTTTTTATTTGAGAAAAATATACAGTCATGTAGAGAGTCATACATTATGTGTCCAGACGCAGCTGGACAAGTGCATAGATAGCCAACACAATATATTCAAGATAGTTGCATACACGACTTCAAATAATAAAGTGACAAATGTAAACAAATATCTAACGAGGGGGGGGCTATGACAAGACAAAGGAAGGTGGGATAGGGGAGGGGGAGAGTTGGATGTCAATCACAATCTTAAATCAAGACATATCTAAGCCTAGAATTTGCGATATAGCTTCCAAGGAGACCATAGTTTTACAAAAACTGCTCTAGAGTGACTTTCCCAGTGGGCTAATTCTTCAAACCGATATAGTTGGTCAATTTTTTCGGTCCACATCAAGAACGAGGGAGCTGATTCATTTTTCCACAATAGAGGGACCAGCAATCGAGCTGCTGTAATAAGCATGGTTTGTAGATTGTACTTTGAGGGGGTTAGCGTGCCATTTGGACACCAGAGCAGCAGGAGTTTTGCGTCTAAGGTAATCTGGCTATTACATATCTTGTTGATAGTTGTTTGTACTTCCACCCAAAACGGTTTTATTTTCTCGCAGCTCCACCAAATATGAGATAAAGAACCGATATCTCCTCCACACCTCCAGCAACCGTTTGGGATAGCGGGATTGAGCTTGTGAAGGAACTCCGGTGTCTTATACCATCTTGTAAGTAATTTATAAGAGTTTGCCTGTATTCTAATACAACGGTTGAAACCATGTGAGTGTGTGAGGATGAACGCTTTTTCAGGTTCTGACAGGGACAGGGACAGCTCCTTCTCCCAGGCTGCAAGGAACCACAGATCTGGAGGTGCGGAGGAGAGTAGCTCCCTGTAGAATGTGGAGAGAGGTTTCTTGGGGCGAAGGGCGTTAGAGATTTTCCCCTCCAACCAAGAGGGATCTCCCGTAGGCCTGGGAAAAGATTTCAGAAGCGCCAGATCTTTCTTAAAAGCCATAAGCGCTAGGAAAGAGGCTTCCTGAACCCTAGGGATTTCATATATTTTACTCCAATTTAAGGCACCTGATACAGTTATGATGTCTTTCAGTTTAAAGTTAGATAGTAAAGCCCAAATTCCTGTTGCATCAGAGGTGGTAGGGTGAACATGTGCCTGCAGCAGCTCTAAGGGGAGACTCAAGCTTGGGAACCCAAGGGTCGAGGACCCATATAATTTGGTCCATTCCAGTAACAGACCCTTCCATAAGGGCGAGGTAAATTTATTATTAGCAGTACATTTGCGCACGCCCCATAGAACTAACTTGTCCCTATATGAAAGCAAATTACACTCCAGTCGGGAGACAAGGCCGAGAGGGCGCCAAGAGATGAGGCTCAGAGCTCTGTTCAGCATTGATGCTTTGTAATAAAGGTATATGTCGGGTAGGCCGAAGCCTCCCAACCTCCTCTCCCGAGTGAGAGTGGCATAAGCCAACCTAGGGGACTTGCCAGACCAAACAAAGGTTGAGATGACCCTGCGGACCTCCACAAAGAAGGAATGGGGTAGCCAGATAGGAAGTGTTTGGATGAGATAGAGCAGTCTGGGGACAATAAAAGCTTTAATGAAGTTTTTCCGCCCAATCCAAGAGATAAACGGGAGTTTTAGAGAGTGTAAGTGTGTTCTAATAGATTTCAGTAAAGGGACATAATTTAACTCGAAAAGATCTTCTGGTTTTGCTGAGATATGGGTACCTAGAAAAGGGATTGACTTAGTGGCCCACGAAAAAGCAGCGGAACCTTTAAGCGTGTCTACAGTAGCAGGTGGGCAAGAAATATTCAGGGCCTGTGACTTAGTATAGTTGATCTTAAAATTTGAGACCGCTCCATATTCTTCAAAAAGGGCTTGAAGTCTGGGGAAAGAGGTTAGAGGGTTGGACGTTATGACCAAAAGGTCGTCTGCAAAAGCGGCCGTTAGATGGGTATGCGACCCCACGGTGATCCCCTTAATATCTGGGTCTTGCCTGATCCTGGCCAGCAGGGTCTCCATGACAACAACAAAGAGGGCAGGCGAGAGTGGGCACCCCTGCCTAGTCCCATTAGTAATGGGAAAAGCTGGAGAGAGTGTTCCATTAATCCGTATTCTGGCAGAGGGGAGCGAATAAAGTGAGAAAATGGATTGGATAAACTGGTCCGGAAGGCCAAACTTCGACAGTGCCCGAGACATGAATTGCCAGCTGATCCTGTCAAAGGCCTTTTCTGCGTCTGTACTGAGAAGAGCTAAAGGTATTGAGTGCTGACGAGCATGCGTGATCAATTGTATGACACGGACCGTATTTTCACTCCCCTGCCTGCCAGAGACGAACCCCACCTGCTCCTCGTTGATAATGCCAGGGAGAACCGACTGAATCCGTTGAGCCAAAATTTTGGCCCACCACTTCACATCAGTATTTAGAAGCGAGATAGGACGGTAACTCCCGCATTTTAGGGGGTCCTTATTTTCCTTGTGGATTACCGTGATATGGGCTGAAAGCGATTGGGGAGGAAGGGAACCTCCTTGGAGTAAGTGGTTACATAAGGTATTAAAATGGGGAATTAGGGTCTGCTTAAAGGATTTGTAGTAAGAGATGGTAAAACCATCGGGGCCTGGACTTTTGCCCGAAGGTATGGAGGAGAGAACCTTACCAATTTCATCGTCTGTGACAGGAGATAAGAGCTGAGCTGACTGAGCGGGGGTAATATTAGGTAACTGGAGGGAGGAGAGAAACTTCTCAGTTGCCTCACCTAATTGAGCTGGTGACATATTATCTGGTGTTTTAAGGTTGTATAGGTCCCTATAGAAGGCACAAAAGGTCTTTGCTATATCTGGGGTACCTTTATGAAGGACTCCTCTGTCATC
This sequence comes from Bufo bufo, assembly GCF_905171765.1. Lineage (NCBI taxonomy): Eukaryota > Metazoa > Chordata > Amphibia > Anura > Bufonidae > Bufo > Bufo bufo. The sequence goes on from NC_053395.1 coordinate 21,148,522, forward strand.
TTTAACTGCAGCAATAAAGGAGTCAGTTTTTTGTTTCTTCACTAAAGCGGACATTAGCCTATTCCCTTTGTCCCCGTGTGCATATGAGCGGAATTTGGCTCTAAGTAACAGCTTAGCTGACGTGACATTTAACAGGTTCTTGAGCTTAGTACGGGCTTCTGAGAGCTCCAAGGCACAGCTAAGGGCCTGGGAGGCTTTGTGCGTTAGCTCTAGAGTCTGAATCTGGGAGAGAAGTGTCGCCACAGCCTGATTCCGCTGTTTTTTAATATGTGCACCCAAGGCTATTAGTTCTCCCCTCAGGACAGCTTTGTGGGTTTCCCAAATAATGGAAGGGGAGGGAGCGTCAGGGCCTGAAGTATTAGTTGTGAAGAAATCAGTTATGATAGAAGATAATTTAGCAGCATGGGAGGGGTCTGAGATAATGGTCTCGTTAATGCGCCAATTCCATTCCCTCTTTGGGAGGTCCAGCAGGGACACACTCAAAAATACCGGAGCGTGGTCAGACAGGGTGATGTTCCCTATGTGAGAATTTATAACTCTGTTAGCACAGGATTTGGATAAAAATAGATAATCTAATCTATGGTAAGATAGTTTAGCAGCTGAATAAAAGGAAAAATCCCTACCAGTAGGGTTTGTGGTGCGCCAGATATCTAGAACCCCTAACCTCTGTAGGGCCAATTTAAGGCGCCGCAACCGGGCATGTGTAATGGCAGACTTCCCATTTGAGGAATCTAATGTAGGATCAAGGGTAGCATTAAAATCACCTCCTAGAATAACCATTCCCTCCTTAAAGGAGGATAGTAGGCCTAGGGTCTGAACGAGCCAAGCAACCTGCCCTCTGTTGGGAGCATATACAGTTGCCAGGGTAACAGGAGTGTCAGCGATAGTGCCCTTAACAAACAGGTAACGACCCTCAGGGTCTGCAGATACGGCAGAATGCTTAAAGGGGAGCTGCTTGTGGATCGCTATGCTGACACCCCTGCTAGCCGAACTATACGTGCTGTGGAACCACTGGGAAAATCTTTTGGGGGGCAGTTTGGGGATCTTACCCTCTCGGAAGTGGGTTTCCTGGAAGAATGCTATAGACACTTTATCCCTCTGTAAAAGGGCCAGGATTTGGGACCGCTTGCAAGGCTCGTTCATTCCCCGGGCGTTAAATGAAGAAATCACAATAGACGACATTCTGAAATAAAAAATAGACAATCAGCATTTGAAAATGCAGTATATGACATCTGATGGAGGGGGAGGGGGGGGGGAAACACACGAGGAAAGGAGGGGAGACAAACAAATAAGCCACATAACAATGGTGCAAATACATTTTGCGCAGGGAGCTCTACTGAGCACCTGACAGTACGACCCTTTCTCATCACGGCAACCAGCCGGGGTCTGTCAGGTGGGGGGTCCCGCAGAGCTATAGAGGGCCAAATACTGGCCATCTCACAAGGAAAAAGGGGTGACCCAAAGGTGAAACCGGGTTAACCCCTGCAATTATCAAATGAGCAAGTAGCAGGCAAGGTCCAGAACTTTAAACAAACCAGTAAACCATCTGGAAACGGATCAGCCTCATTAGAACCCTGGAACAGCCTTCATCCACAACAGGCGGACAGGACAGGCCTGGAATAGGGCCCTGTGCCCTCAGAAAACGGTGAGGCACCAGGTAACTTCTCCAGGAGGCGCTCAGTCCCGGTCATTTCGGTCAGAGCTGGAAACAATGCAGAAATCTTCTGTAGAACTTCTTATATTCAGGTAGGAGGGTAATCAGGCTTCTCAGCCCTAGCTTTGGGCGACTTTTTGTTGTAAACAGGGCGCCATTCAGCTGCTTGGGGTGGCGGGAGGGGAGGATCCCCCATGTCGGCCGGCATCCATGAGGGAATATCGATCGGGGGTAACCCCAACTGGGCCCAGCTGGCATGCAGATCCCTCGGCGAGCGGATGGTGATCTGGCGTCCGTTTTTGAGGACTGCGATTCCGAACGGGTAAAGCCACCGGAACGGGGTAGCTGCAGCTCTAAGGGCATCCAAGAGCGGCTTGAGGATGCGCCTTTTAGCTAAAGTGGACGGGGCCAGGTCCTGGAAAAGCATGAGCGACGTACCTCCATACTGCAGCTGCTCCTTCTCTCTGCCGGCTCTCATGATTGCTGCTGTATCCACAAAACTTAGGAGGCCGCAGATGACATCGCGTGGGGGATCGGTATTCTTAGGCTTAGGCCTAAGCGCCCTGTGAATTCTTTCAATCACGATACGCTCTGCTCTCTCAGGCCCCAGCAGGTCAGTGAATATCTCGTGCGCCACTTTTTCCAGCGCTTCACTGGCGAACGATTCAGGGAGCCCGCGGATCCTCAGATTCCTCCTGCGGCTCCGATTCTCCTGGTCCTCGACCCTCAGGAGCGCTTCATTAAGCAGGTCAGTGTGGGAGCTGATCGCTTTGTACGTCTTCTCTTCCCTCCGGATTGCCGCCTCTTGCGCGCCTTCCAGGTCTGACACCCGGTGACCCATGTTCCGGAGGTCCTCTTTGATTTCCGAGAGGTCTCTTTTAATCGGTGCTAACGCTGAATTTAGCACCTCCAGGAGTGCCGCTTTAGTGAATGAGCCCCTCTGCCTCCTCGATTTGCAGGTGGAGGCATCCGAGACACTCCCGCCATCTGTGTCTTCCTCCATGTCGGATGCCTGGGCAGGAGCGGGCGCCATCTTGGGGGTCTGAGCCGACCGAAGCTTCGGTTGTTTATTAACAAATTGATCCATGTCAGGCTGTCTGGATCTAACATGGACTGGATCAGCCTGATCCTTGGGTCGATCCCTACCCGTTTTGCCCATCAGAGCTGTGCTGTTAGCTTAATATAGGGGTTAATTCGCCGGTATGGATGAGGAGCTCAGCAATCTGCAGCCATCAAGCTACACAGCCAGGCTCCGCCCCCCATAGTAGTTATATTCTTGTACATAGGAGCAGTATTATAGTAGTTATATTCTTGACAATTTTCTTTTTATTGAAAAGTAGCAAAAAGTTGTTACATCAGTGACCTTGCATCATAGTAATAAGGCAAAAAGAATGTACCTTTGCTAAACCAGGGTGGATAGGCACATCCCCCAAACAGGTTTAAGCAGTATTAATAATGCAATTAAACAGACCAGAGATATAGCATGAGGCAAAGATAATACAGCATAACATCCATATGATAGGCCCTAGTTGATCCTTGTGGGGGCACGCCTTGGACATACATTAGTGTGTACTTGTGTCGGTCACATGGTTTACAGGGACGATTTATCTAATTGGTGAACAGCAAGGCAACGGCCTCACAAAAAACATTCATAACCGTAACGTAAATCTCTAAGCACATCTTGTAGAAGTATAAGGCAATCTGGTGTTGGAGGTAAAGTGAAGTAGTTCAGATCGTAAGGGTCAGATGACCTTTATTGAGTAACTGATGTTTGTGACAAGCGATAACGTAACCAAGGGTTCCACATTTTAGCATGCTTCTCATGAGATCTATTCTCCCAGCTGGCTAGTTCCTCCAGGCGCTGTATATGATCTACCTTATTCATCCAATGGGTTAAAGTGGGGGGGTCTGCGCTCAGCCACCTTTGTGGAATGATCAACCTTGCCGCTTGAATCAGTTGAGTGGCTAAGCTATTCTTAGAAGGGGAAAGATCTTCTGTGGGTAACCATAGAAGGACCAACTCAGGAGACAAAGTTATCCTCTTGTGTGTAATAGAGTTAATGGCCTTAGATACCGTCGCCCAAAACGGCTGTATCAGCGGACAGGACCAAAAGATATGTGAAAGTGTACCCACACCATCTTTACATCTCCAGCATTGATCACTGGGGCTCAAACCCCTGAGGAACAACTGTTTCGGTGTCATATACCATTGGGTGAGTACTTTAAAAGAGTGCTCTTGTACCTTGACGCACCTGGAGAAGCCGTGTGAGTGTGCATATAATCTAAGAACCTCCGTCTCAGTGAAGGACCTATTTAATTCTGACTCCCAGGTTTTCAGAAACAGAGGAGTGTCATTAGCTCTGGGTACGTTTAGGCCTAAATAGAATAGGGAGATCAATCTACTGTGTGGCGAGCTGGAGGACAGGATTTTCTCGAACCATGTTTGATCCTGTTTATGGATCTGTTTATCTATTAGAGTCTTACTAACTGCCTTAAAGTCAGCCAAGCTCAGAAAGTTAGAGGACTGCATGGCTAGGTGAAAGGGATGGTCAGCTGGTAGACTGCCTAGAGCAGCATCCAAAAACTCTTTGATAGTGAACTCCCTCAGGGAACTCCACGCTGGGGAAGTGCTTGCTAATGTAGGTCTTGCTGCAAAGGGGGCTAAGTCTGCTGGCATAACTAGTGAGGGGGCGCCTAACAAGCCGCGATCTTTGTTAAGTTGCTTAATCACCATACTTGTGCCTTTAAGTAGTGTATGGTTATGCAGAGATGTGGTAGTCAGACCCCACAATGCTGCTCTTTGTGGTTGAGAGAGTTGGAGTAACTCCAAGGCACCACCCAACGTTGAGCAGTTAGAAGCATGTAATTGCATCCAGCGTCTAAGGTGGATTGCCCTATAGTATAACTGAACATCCGGCAGTGCAAACCCACCCTGAGTCTTCCTCAGAATCAGTCTACTATAAGCTATCCTAGCTCCCCTCCCCCCCCACAGATATGTAGAAAATAATCTCCGGATCTGCGTGAAAAAGGAGGAGGGAAGGAAGACAGGCAGCATCTGCATGACATATAATATCTTAGGTAACACAAAGGCCTTCAGCAGATTCTTTCTCCCCATCCAGGAGGTGTAGGGGATGCGGAGAGATCCTAATAATCTTTGTATATCGGACAAAAGGGGGGTATAATTCAGCTGGAAAATGTTCTCCAGTTTAGACGGGATATTAATTCCCAGGTAAGTGATGTGAGAAGTCTGCCAAATAAAGGGTGTTGTAGCTTTGAGGGAAGATACACTTTTTGATGGGGCTGTAATATTCATAACCTCCGACTTAGTGTAATTTACCTTGTAATTAGAGACCGCACCGAACAGTTCAAATAAGGAGAGGAGATGCGGGAAGGCCTCGACCGGGTTGGACACCATCACCAAGAGGTCGTCTGCATAGGCGACGTTAATATATTCAATTGTGTCTTTCTTGGCCCTAACCCCTCTTATACCAGGGTGGTCTCTAATGGCTTGGAGAAGGGTCTCCATCACTAAAATATATAGCGCAGGAGATAATGGACAACCTTGCCGGGTGCCATTATAGATGGGAAAGGAAGGTGAAAGGGTGCCGTTTACTCTAATTTTAGCACTCGGATTGGTGTAGAGAGTCATAATGGCTTTCTGAAATTGATCAGGGATACCAAACCTCTGCAATGTTCTCTCCATGAAGCTCCATTTAACCCGGTCGAAGGCCTTCTCCGCATCTACACTTAAAAGGATTAGTGGAGTACTATGCTTCTTAGCCCACTGGATTGCCGTGACGACTCTGCAGGAGTTATGGTTCCCCTCCCTTCCTGGTACAAAACCAGCTTGGTCAGGGTGGATCAGTTTGGGAAGGAAGGAACTAAGCCTGGTAGCCAAGATTTTGGCCCAAACCTTTACGTCGACGTTCAGAAGAGATATGGGCCTGTAACTCCCGCAGAGCGTGTGGTCTTTCCCAGGTTTAGGCAGTATGGTCACATTAGCTTCTAAAGATTGAGCAGGAAGATGCCCACCTGTAAGGAGAGAGTTGCACCAATTCGTGAGATGAGGACATAAAATATCCGCAAATTTCTTGTAATATCCTACCGGAATTCCGTCCGGTCCTGGGCATTTTCCCAAGGGCATTGACCTCAGCACTTTCCCTACCTCTTCCTCTGTTACCGGAGCAATCAGTGAGGACCCCTCTTCTCTACTAAGTTGAGGCAAATTTAAGTTAGACAGAAAATCCTCCATCATAGAATTTGCTATTGGGTCTGGGCTAATAGAGCTTTTATCTAACCCATAGAGCTCCTGATAGAAATTTTTAAATTCCTTTGCTATGTCTACAGTTCTATGTAGTAATTTGCCATCCGAAGCTTTTATGCTGGGGATAAACATAGAATCTTTCCGTTGTTTTATAAGCGAAGACATCAGCTTCGAACCTCTGTCCCCATGAGAAAAAAACCGAAACTGCGCATATTGATACGCTTTGGCGTGGCAAATGTTTAGATGGTCCTTCAGTTTCGTTCTCAGGAGGAGGAGTTCTTGCTGTATTTTCAGAGCTTTAGACCTCTTATGAGTGGCTTCAAGATCTGAAATCTGCTTGAGTAAGGAATGGAGTGTTTGCTGTCTCTCCCTTTTAATTTTACACCCCAGGGCTATAAATTCTCCTCTCATGACAGATTTATGCGCCTCCCACACTATAGTCTGGGAAACCTCTGGAGTTAGGTTTTCTGCAAAATACCATGACAGCTTCTTTGATAAGGCCTCTACTGCCTCCCTTCTATCTAGTAAGGTTTCATTCAGTCTCCACTGCCTGCACTGGGAGGGTAGACTGGCAATATGTATAACCATCGATACAGGGGCATGATCAGAAATAGTGATAGGGTCGATCACCGTCTGTTCCACCATGTCTATGCAGGAATTTGATATCAGAAGATAATCTAGTCTTTTGTAGACATTATGTGCAGCAGAGTAAAAGGTGTAATCCCTGTCTGTGGGATGCGTCAGACGCCAGGCATCAGTTAAGTTAGCATCAGCAATGTGAGCATTAATGCAGCCCAAGGTCCTCTGTGTTTGCTGAGTGGATCCGTCCGAGGTATCAATACTGGGGTTCAGAGCCACATTAAGGTCTCCGCCTACAATACAGATCCCCTCAGCAAAAGCCTTAAGTACCTGCATTGTCTTAGAGATCCATTCTTTCTGACCTCTGTTGGGACTATATAAACTCGCTAAGGTTACAGGTTGGGTGCCTATTAGCCCTTTCACCAAGATGAATCTACCTTCAGCATCTGTCTGGGTGGCTGTCATCTTAAAAGGTATACGTTTTGCTATGGCAATACCAACCCCTCTTTTGGCTTTGTCAAAAGTGCTCAGGAACCAATTATTAAAGTATCCCTTCTGCAGCGTGGGGACATTCGTGGTTCTGAAGTGCAGCTCTTGAAAAAAGCATATGTCTGTGCGGTACTTCCGTAGCAAACGAATGACTTGTGATCTTTTTTGCGGAGTATTGAACCCCCTTACGTTAAAGGATGTACATTTAATCAGCGACATCTTTTATGTGTGCATAACCCTCCTACAGCAGCCCAATATATTGTGCACAAGAGATTGAAAACTGTACATAACTGAGTATAACTGAACCCGGCCATTATTCCTTACAGAACTTAGGAACATGGCCACATAACAGAACTTGGAGTGGGTACATCTGACAACTCCTAACAAGGAGCATACAGTCAGTATGCCGTCCACCCAGCTAATGCGCTGACACCAGGACTGCGCTAGTTTACCCCTGATGTAAGATATATGGGGGGGACCTACAGATCTTGTACAGAACATAGGTAACCAGCAGATCCAGCTAACCTGGTGCAGTACAATTAAGAATCTGGATGACATAACTCATCATACGAGCTTGTATACATTTTGACCACATATATGGGGACATGTATAACCAGAGCGAGACAGGAGCGTGACCGGAGCATATATATCAGGTTAACACACACAACCTCATCCTGTCAGCAAATATACAGAACATAGTAATACTTGCAGGACTGATAAAACAGATATATATATTCGCCTCAGCTCAATATATTACTCACGGCATAAACAAGTGTGAATTTAAGGCAAGCACTTAAGTCACAATATTCATGTGTCCCTGGATCTAGGGCCAATCTTCCTTCTTGGCATTGCTTTGGACCATCTCTGTACTCCTGGCAGGTCCGGCAATGGGACTCCGACCTCAGACGATGGCAGCCAGGACGGAATGTCTAACGGATCGGTCTGGAGTAGCTCCCAAGCTGCTGCTAGGTCTCCTGGAACCCGGATGGTGCATCTTCTGCCCCCGACCGCAAACGTAAGACCAAAAGGAAATAACCATTTATATGGGATCTTGATGTGCCTCAGATGGTCCGTCAGGGGTCGGAGGGCTCTCCTTTTGTTTAGCGTCGTTGGCGCCAAGTCCTGAAACAGCAGGATCGTAGCGCCCTCATGAGTGAGGTTTTTCTTTTCTCTGGCCGCTCTCAGTATGGCTGCTGTATCTGTGTATTTCAGCAGGCCACAGATGACATCCCTAGGGTTTTCACCCTCTTTTGGCTTTGGTCTGAGTGACCGATGGATGCGCTCTATTTCAATTCCTTCCGTGCTCTCTGCTCCCAGGAGACTGGCAAAGATGGCCGCCGCTGCTTCAGGTAAATCCTCGTGCTGGAACTGCTCTGGGAGACCGCGCAGCCGAATATTTTTCCGCCTGCTGCGGTTCTCCTGGTCCTCGATGAGTGAGAAGGCATTATCCAGGGAATCCATGCAAGCTGCTGTATTATCTCCTAGCGTGCGTGCAAAGGAAATTATGGCTGCTTGATTCCCCTCCAGCGTCTCCACTCGGTGCCCTATTTGCTTAATATCTACTTTTATCTCCTGGAGCTCATTTAGTACTGGGGCAATAGCTGCTGAGAGAGCCTGCTGGAGAAATTTCTGTGATATAGGGGCTATGCCTGCCGGTTGCAGCCCTTCCTCTAGATCTCTGGTGGCACTTTCAGCTTCTTGTGACCAGTCGTCTGGTTCATGCGGCGCCATCTTAGCTGCCTCCCACACAGCACCGGAGGTCTTCTTTTGCAGGTATTTCTCCATATCTGATGAACCTCTGTCCGGCTTCGGAGAGTCGGTCTTATCTTTAGGGAGGTATCTGCCAACTTTCCCCATACTTTGATGAGTTATGGTGCAATATAAACCAGGATGCTGGAATGCATGCAGAGGAGCTTCTCCTACATGCGTCTGCTCAGGTCAGCAGTCAGACTCCGCCCCCAGTAGTTATATTCTTGTACATAGGAGCAGTATTATAGTAGTTATATTCTTGTACATAGGAGCAGTATTATAGTAGTTATATTCTTGTACATAGGAGCAGTATTATAGTAGTTATATTCTTGTACATAGGAGCAGTATTATAGTAGTTATATTCTTGTACATAGGGGGCAGTATTATAGTAGTTATATTCTTGTACATAGGAGCAGTGTTATAGTAGTTATATTCTTGTACATAGGGGGCAGTATTATAGTAGTTATATTCTTGTACATAGGAGGTAGTATTATAGTAGTTATATTCTTATACATAGGAGGTAGTATTATAGTAGTTATATTCTTGTACATAGGAGCAGTATTATAGTAGTTATATTCCTGTACATAGGAGGCAGTATTATAGTAGTTATATTCTTGTACATAGGAGGCAGTATTATAGTAGTTATATTCTTGTACATAGGAGGCAGTATTATAGTAGTTATATTCCTGTACATAGAAGGCAGTATTATAGTAGTTATATTCTTGTACATAGGAGCAGTATTATAGTAGTTATATTCTTGTACATAGGAGCAGTATTATAGTAGTTATATTCTTGTACATAGGAGCAGTATTATAGTAGTTATATTCTTGTACATAGGAGCAGTATTATAGTAGTTATATTCTTGTACATAGTAGCAGTATTATAGTAGTTATATTCTTGTACATAGGGGGCAGTATTATAGTAGTTATATTCTTGTACATAGGGGGCAGTATTTAACCAATTCTCTATGATAGAATGTCTTTACCATGTAATGACTATTTTTTATAGTCCTGCAATGCTATTATTACTAATGGTTGGATTTCCTCGGATAGCCTCTCTGTATTACATAGTTGTAGAGCTCCTCATTCACTTGCCTGTCCCTCCGTCCTGCGCATGAAGTGATTCAGTACATTGGCTCAGAGATTGACGCCTGGATATGGTAAAGTCTTGTACATGTTTGTGTCATTGTCACAAAGGAATTTTAAGATTATGCAAATAATAATATATGGATAACGCACACTGGTATGACGACCTCTACCCAATGGCTGAGCCGTTTATAATCTGGTCCCAGTCACGAGGGGTTATGCTGATCTGCTCCTAATAACATGAAGTGACTTTGTGTTATCCGGTGCCTAAGAATCTACATGTTACAGTCTTGAGATAATCTGATGTGAAGTCCAGTTCGTGGTATTTCTGATTGTCTTCTGACACTGGGAGTGTGATGAGTGCTTACAACCATCTTACTGATGAGGCGTACAATTACACCACATAAGAGCCCCCAAAATTGCTGGTTCCTGGTTCTGTGGAGTCACGTGGTGCAGTATAAACCAGTGAGCAGCTCTTTTAAAAGGATCAAGTGCCCTTTAAAAGGAGGAGCTTGATAAAACAGAGAGCAGGGGCAATGCATCTATGAGGAGTCGGAGTGACCCAGTGACTAAACGATCGCTCCTTAGGTGGCTGCTATAATTCTGCTTCTTACTTTTCGGGAGGTTGGAAGGAACCACTTGCCATGCCAGCAAACTTGGGCTCTGAGGGGGGCCACTCAGAAAGACCCCAGTATTATAAATGATACACGGTAGATGGGGTCCCTGGTGCATTAGGGCCCTGGAGCTTCAAGTTCCACCTCTGATTACCAGTTCCAAGAATCACACGAGATAGCGGCTGCTTGTTACGGTTTTATTAGACATAGTCTTACTTATTATCTCTACAGCAGGACATTTCCGGCAGACAGACATTATACTAGCGGACGGGGTTAATAACTTCACGACGTCATCGACTGTAAAATATTTATTATTTTCCACAGCTTAAAAATCACAGACACGGGGAGAACGCGACAAATAAATAACCTCTTTAACATTAAGAATCTACAATTAGTGTTCGCATGTATAAAATATAAAATAATTTAAGATATTTCATATACAGGTTACGGGGACAGCAGCCTGGCACTATGGATGGGGGGGGGGGGGAGATGCGAGGTTTTCGAAGAATATTCCGTTATTTACAAACATCCTTTCCTTCTAATCCTGGAGGATTCCTTATGATCTGTCTGAATATAAGCCTCCTGCACACGACCGCAAACCACGGATCCACAAAATACAGACACCCTCCGTCTGCAAAACGCAATTTTTCCGCCCACATCACAAAAAAAAAAAAAGACTATTCCTGTCCACAGTATGGACATGATTTGTGGAGCAGACAGACGGATGCGGCCACCACATGGGTCACATTTGTGTGCCATACTTTTTATTCCCCCATAGAAATGAATGGGTCCATGTGCAATCTGTCCAAAAAAATAATAAATGGATGCAAAATACGATCGTGGGTATGAGGCCTATACCATGGAAAGGCTAAAAATGCTAATTCCTTCAGGCTACATTCACACAAACGTATTTTGTTTCTGCGTCCGTTCCGTTTTTATGTTTTGCGGATTGGATGAGGACCCATTCATGCGGACAGCACACCGTGTGCTGTCCACATCCATAATATAGAGAATGTCCTATTCTTGGAGAGGCATTGTTACAATGGATCCGCCCAAAAAAACGGATGCAACACGGAGGTCACCCGTATTTTTTGTGGACTGCAAAATACATACGGTCGTGTGATGGTAGCCTTAATCTGATCATCCAGAAAATCCATTAGTCCAGCACAGAACTCTGTGGCAAATGGAAACTGATTTGTCTATGACTGGTTTGATAATCCGGCACGGATTAGGTCTAGAAAATGCCAGATTAAAGGAATTTTACTAACCTCTTTCCATGTAAAAAAAAGTGGGTGCCCCCGATCAGGACTCTATAAACCAGAGAGCAGGTCCTCCAGATATGGGGGGCTGCCACCCTGGTGGACACGGCAGGTCCTCCAGATATGGGGGGCTGCCACCCTGGTGGACACGGCAGGTCCTCCAGATATGGGGGGCTGCCACCCTGCTGGACACGGCAGGTCCATATAATGACATGATTGGCCAAATGTATGTGTACAAACATACCAAATGTATGACCGGGCGCCATTTCTCTGCTGACAACAGCTGACTTCAACAAAGCGGGATTCATGGCGATCAACTGGTTGTCAGGTCAGCTTCTATTCCATGACAGGATCCCTTTATCCAAAGATATTCTGAAAGCCATACACGTAAGGGAGGGTAGGACTTACACGCAAGATCAAGTCTGTGATTGGTCTGCGACTTGCCTTTGCCCTGGTTACACGACCATCTCAGGGGGCAAGTTCTGTGCAATTTAGGATCGCCGACATGCTGGTAAAATTGCTTGTACGTTGCGATCTGCCACCAAAATGTTGGGATTTTGCAAGAACTGGTTGCATCCCCTTTCTTGTAGTAGTGATCAAGATGCCGTAAAGTAAAGCGCCCTCCATCACAAACCAGAGGAGTCTGTGCGAAATTGCTGGGGGGGGGGGGACCCCTGACGGGAACTGCCTTTAGCCTCAGCGAAGACCTGTTTCATTGTGGCGGGGGCAATCAGTGGTCATAGTAGAGCTCACTCTTGCCAGGGCGGCTAACATATAGGTAGATTATATGGTAAGAGCCAAAAATCAGGGGCCGCAAACTGCTACAATGTAGAAACCAAATAGCAAAAGCGCCTACATACAAATACTATGTAACAGGCAATTTTTCTTGCTCCATTAGACTGGAGCTACCCTTTATAAATCCCTAGCAGAAACGTCCCTTTAAATATAAAAAAAAATAAAAAAAAATAATAATAATAATAATAATAATAATAATCGCTATGCTGTGCATCCTGTGCTCAGCTTAACGTTGCGGCCATTTCTATTTTTTAAGCATCATCCCAGACGTCAAGAGTGACACCTATGGCAATGGGACGCGGGGAAACCAGGCTGCTGACATTCAGTGTAGTGAAAACGATCAGGCGGCGACTGCGATCCATCGGCAGCAGTCATGAACAGGCACAGCATCCCCTGCGTGTGTTAAACCGGTAGAAATAAAGCTGCGTGGCATACAAGGGGTTAAGCGGACGGGTGAGCCGAGGCTTGCATGTGCATGCTGTACTGACGTCCGCCATGACGGATAATAATATGCAGAAATTAAATGCTGTGGAATGGCGGATGCTCGCCTAAGAGGTAAGAAAGCTGTGCAAACATTGCAGTTCAGGTATACAGTATATTCTCACTCTCGCCCCCTCTCTCTATATACACGGCTATATATAATTTTATATATATATATATATGAGAAAAGAAAACAAGAGTTTTCCCGAGAGATGAGACATGCAGTGCTTTTACCAGGGGAAGCGGGGAAAGGACCATATACAAGGAAGTGAAGGAATGCGTATGGCGCCACCTAGGGTAACAATACCGTGGAATACTATGCGGCAGGGCAGGCGCCTGAATGCCCTCCTGGGTTCTAGCTACTGACACTAGGTCAATGGGGGAGGACATCTGTGACCACAGGTGAGATGGGACGTCCTGGACGTTATTAATTCATCGTTAATTATGTGAGCTTCACCACAGTGAGGCAGCCATTTTGTAAACCGCGTGCACTCAGTGATGTCATTAGTCCCAGCTGCATGAACGCGTTCAATTGATCTGCGGGTTTATAGCTGCAGTCCACAAAATGTCCGCCCTCATCTGCTTTCTATGAACGACAGATGTAGTGTTGGGGTATGAGGGGCTTTATGCAGCAGGAGTGCGGCGGGAGCGAGGCGGCCATTATTTACAACGCAAACAGGGTGTCGTCCGCTCGCTCCTGCTTCTTCCGGTTTGCAGGGTTCACTGTCAGGGAGGGCTCTGTGGAGGGGGGAGAAGGGAGGTCCGGGAGCCTTTCTACTGCTTTGGCTCGTTCTTCAAGAAACTTGTCAAATTCTGCAAAATAGAAAGATGGAACAATGAAAGCCTATTGCACTGCACCGGCCTCATCTGTCCTTCCATTACACTGCACCGGCCTCATCTGTCCTTACATCACACTGCACCGGCCTCACCTGTCCTACCATTACACTGCACCGGCCTCCCCTATCCTACCATTACACTGCACCGGCCTCCCCTGTCCTACCATTACACTGCACCGGCCTCACCTGTCCTACCATTACACTGCACCGGCCTCACCTGTCCTACCATTACACTGCACCGGCCTCACCTGTCCTTACATCACACTGCACCGGCCTCACCTGTCCTACCATTACACTGCACCGGCCTCCCCTGCCCTACCATTACACTGCACCGGCCTCACCTGTCCTTACATCACACTGCACCGGCCTCACCTGTCCTTACATCACACTGCACCGGCCTCACCTGTCCTTACATCACACTGCACCGGCCTCACCTGTCCTACCATTACACTGCACCGGCCTCCCCTGTCCTACCATTACACTGCACCGGCCTCCCCTGTCCTCCCATTACACTGCACCGGCCTCCCCTGTCCTACCATTACACTGAACCGGCCTCCCCTATCCTACCATTACACTGAACCGGCCTCCCCTGTCCTACCATTACACTGCACCGGCCTCACCTGTCCTTACATCACACTGCATCGGCCTCCCCTGTCCTTACATTACACTGCACCGGCCTCCCCTGTCCTACCATTACACTGCACCGGCCTCCCCTGTCCTACCATTACACTGCACCGACCTCCCCTGTCCTTACATCACACTGCACCGGCCTCACTTGTCCTACCATTACACTGCACCAGCCTCCCCTCTCCTCCCATTACACTGCACCAGCCTCCCCTGCCCTCCCATTACACTGCACCAGCCTCCCCTGTCCTACCATTACACTGCACCGGCCTCCCCTGTCCTACCATTACACTGCACCGGCCTCACCTGTCCTACCATTACACTGCACCGGCCTCACCTGTCCTTACATCACACTGCACCGGCCTCACCTGTCCTACCATTACACTGCACCGGCCTCCCCTGCCCTACCATTACACTACACCGGCCTCCCTTGTCCTCCCATTACACTGCACCGGCCTCACCTGTCCTACCATTACACTGCACCGGCCTCCCCTGTCCTTACATCACACTGCACCGGCCTCCCCTGTCCTTACATCACACTGCACCGGCCTCCCCTGTCCTACCATTACACTGCACCAGCCTCATCTGTCCTTACATCACACTGCACCGGCCTCCCCTGTCCTACCATTACACTGAACCGGCCTCCCCTGTCCTACCATTACACTGCACCGGCCTCACCTGTCCTACCATTACACTGCACCGGCCTCACCTGTCCTTACATCACACTGCACCGGCCTCCCCTGTCCTTACATCACACTGCACTGGCCTCCCCTGTCCTACCATTACACTGCACTGGCCTCCCCTGTGCTACCATTACACTGCACCGACCTCCCCTGTCCTACCATTACACTGCACCGGCCTCACCTGTCCTTACATCACACTGCACCGGCCTCACTTGTCCTACCATTACACTGCACCAGCCTCCCCTGTCCTCCCATTACACTGCACCAGCCTCCCCTGCCCTCCTATTACACTGCACCAGTCTCCCTGTCCTCCCTTTACACTGCACCAGCCTCCCCCGTCCTCCCATTACACTGCATCAGCATCCCCAGTCCTCCCATTACACTGCACTGTCCTCCCATTACACACTGCACCATCCTCCCCAGTCCTCCCATTACACTGCACCGGCCTCCCCCGTCCTACCATTACACTGCAACGGCCTCCCCCGTCCTACCATTACACTGCAACGGCCTCCCCTGTCCTACCATTACACTGTACCAGACTCCCCTGTCCTTACATTACAGTGCACTGTCCTCCCCTGGCCTCCCATTGCACTGCACCATCCTCCCTAGTCTTCCAATCACAAGGTGTGGAACAAAACAGATATTACCTTATTCTATTATGTCTATGTAGTATATCTATCATGCACATAAAGGACACACTGAACACTTACCTTCACTGGTCACTCCTTCCTCCAGTTCATCCCCCTTCTGTAAAAAGAAAGAGGACATTATTCTATAATTAAGATGACCACTGTAAGAATGGGCCCAGATGTACAGAGAGGGCCAGAGTGACCACTATATGTCTGGACCGGCAGACCAATACAGCTCTGATAACCCCTCCCACCAATGACATCACATCATACATTCATCTTAAAACCCCTCCCACCAATGACATCATATCATACATCTTATAATCCCTCCCACCAATGACATCATATCATACATACATCTGATAACCCCTCCCACCAATGACATCATATATACAGCTCTGATAATCTCTCCCACCAACATCCATACATCTGATAATGCCTCCCACCAGTGACATCATATCAAACATTTTATAATCCCTCCCACCAATCATATCATACAGCTGATAATCCCTCCCACCAATGACATCATATCATACAGTTGATAATCCCTCACGCCAGTGACACCACATTATACATACGATAACCCCTCCCACCAGTGACATCATATCATACATACAGCTGATAACCCCTCCCACCAGTGACATCATATCAAGCCTTCGGACTCATAAAAAAAATGTCCAATTTTATACTTCTGACATAAGTTACATCCTGTTCTGGGAAAGCAGGGTGACAACAGTAATGCCCCCATTACAGCTCACAAAGGGGTTGTCGCCCTCTCTGGGCGTGATCCTCTCTGGGTCCTGTAACAGAGGCCATACTAACTTCTGACTGAGTGAAGAGTAGAAGAGGATCTCACCACATCTGTCTCGAGCCACTCCTCGAGGTCATCCATGTCTGAGGCCGGCGGCACGGGAATCTACAGCAAGCACGAGCAGCCAAAATACATCCAGAAGCATGAGGCGAGGTGGAATGGCAAAACGGGGGGGAAATGAAGTAACATAAATAAAATGGATAAAAGAAGCAGAAAAAAACACAAAAGCAAAAACGTGACAACATAAAATGTGCCGTAGATGGGAAAATAACATGGAGGATGGAGTTAACGTCATAGCCGGGCGGTGGCATAGCGCGTGACCAGGTTATAATGGACATGTTAGGAACCTATGGTTATAGATGACCGGTCAGATCTCACTTTAGTTGTCCATCACAAGGACCTTTATGGACACCTTTGACCAAGCGGCAGAAGTTCTTCTGACCAGGACCTGTCCAGAATGGACCAGAAGCTTCTGCTGTCGGGAGCCCAGTAAACCAAATATTAAAGGGCTCATTCACTGAAATGGGGCTGAGCTGCAATACCAGATCATAATTAAAAGGGCTTGTCCATAGAGGTATGTTTATCACCATATAGGACAGGTGACAAGAGCCTAATCGAAGGTGGTCCCTCTGCTGGGACCCCCATGATTTCAAAAATGAGCAGGGGGTCCCGTGTCCCCCCCTCCCCCCCATGTGAATGGAGCAATGGCTGCCCTCTACCTAAAGTCTATGGGACGGATGAAGGTAGCAGAGTACAGCACTCGCCTACCTTCATCAGGCCCACAGCGTGCATGCTCGACCACCGCTGCAGTCACCTGCGGGGCCCCCATTCTCATGAACGGTGAGACCCCCAGCCTGTCCTGTGGATAGGTGATAAGTTAATCTTGGGACAAACCGTTCCATCGCTATCATGAAAAACTCTCCAACTTTTTTATTTTATTTAATATGCTTTGCGTTTCATCTTCTCGCCATATTCAAGATCTCTACTTGCTGTCAGTGAACCTAAACACTCAGACATATCCAAAGGCTGGCAAGCTGTCCTAACCTAGTGCGACTCACTAAGTCGCTTCTCTTGGAAATGATTGTTTTCTCTGGATCTAGAAGAGTGTTTCTATTCACCGACAGCAAACAGAGACGGTGAAAATAGTAAGACCCTGAAACATTATTTACGCTATTATTTATGCAGGAGTTAAAAGCTTTATGTGTGTGTTCATTAGATAAAACACAGACATGACAAACGAAGGGTTAAACACTGTAACGGCAGAGGCGTCAGCGGAGATTAGCGGGCAGCGTCTCCTCTCCTCGTATAAGCACAAGTTTGCTTTCTTGTGGCTACGGTGTGATGGCGGGATGACGACAATTATTTAACCCCTTCACCAAATGAAAACCTTCGCTTTGCATTCACAGTATAGGGCACTGGCGGCCATCTTGCCTGCAAAAAGCCCAACACTCACGTTTCTGCAAACAACTGACAACTCTGGTCAGACAGGAATAGAGAGCACTAGAGTTGTCACCTGCTTTCTGCAGTATTGGTTGCTAGGTGACAGGCTGAACATATTTATTAAAGGGGGTTTCCTGGATATTGATGGCGTATCCTTGCGATCAGATCGGTGGGAGTCTGACACCCGGCCGTTTATACATTAGACACAGGGTCCATCCACCGGGAGCGGAGCTGCAGTACGCCAGCACCGGAATCTCTACACAATAATTGGAGCCTTTTAGCGCCGACCCAGAAAAAGCTGGAGCTGCAGGGTATCGGACCCCCAAAGATCTGATATTGATGGCCTCTATCTAAGTACCGAAAATCCCTTTAAGTCCTGATCCATATCACATAGGCTACTGCAGCAGAAAGCAAGATATCTAGGCAATCTCCTGTGTAGAACTATAAATCCCAGCATCTCTTTATGGTTGGAAAAATGATAATTACACTTACCGGTAACTGGATTTTCCAGAACCCATGAGAGATGGATTCACCCCCACAACTGGACAGGAAGCCCCAGAGCAATCAAAAAGGGAACACCCACTTCCTCCCTCAGTGTTGCTTTCAAAGTACCGTATTTTTCGCCCCATAAGACGCAGTACCCCCCCCCCCCCCCCCAAAATTGGGGGAAGAATGCCCCTGCGTCTTATGGGGCGAATACTAATGAAGCGCTTCCATTTTGGAAGCGCTTCATTAGGCTTCATTCACACGTCCGTACACACGGAAAGCGGATATGTGCGTTCTGCACTTTGCGGACCGCACATTGCCGGCACTAATAGAATATGCCTGTTCTTGTCCGCAATTGCGGACAAGAATAGGACATGTTCTATTTTTTGGCGGAACAGAAGTGCGGACCTGGAAGTGCGGGTTTCGCAATTCCGTGTCCGGGCAGCACGATAATGCTGCCCCCATAGAAATGAATGGGTCCGCAATTTCGTTCCGCAAAATGCGGAACGAAATTGCGGACGTGTGAATAGAGCCTAGTACCGGGAAGCGGTGAAGAATCTGTAATCACCGCTTCCTGGTCCTCCGCTCAGCTGTCTGCTGTGCAAGGCTGCGCACCATGTGACCTCACTGTGCGCAGCCGTCACAGCTAACAGCCGAGAACCAGGAAGAAAAGAGAGAGCGGTGGTGCTGAGGAGAGGCGGCGTCCAGGAGAGGTAAGTTATTTTTATTTTTTTTATTTGCGTTGATGGCTGACGTGGGGGGGGGGGGGGCATGATGGCTGACGTGGGGGGGGCATGATGGCTGACGTGGGGGGGCATGATGGCTGACGTGGGGGGGCATGATGGCTGACGTGGGGGGGCATGATGGCTGACGTGGGGGGCTGATCTGAGGCATTGGAGCGGTGAGCTGAGGTCTGATTAACATTGCTGGTCTGACCTGAGGTGTAATGGAAATTTTTTTTTTATTATTATCCTCCTCTAAAACCGTCTTATGGGCCGGTGCGTCTTATAGGGCGAAAAATACGGTAGATCAGTAGGAGCCGTAAAAAATAGAATTCCTATAACCTCATTCTTCCTTTTTCATTTTACTTGAAAGACAGAAACAATTTTCATCAACCATAAGCACCAGGGAGCGAATTAGAGGGGTGCAGTCATGGGTTCTGGAAAATGCAATTACCGGTAAGTGTCATTATCATTTTTCCCTTCACCCATGACAGCACCATAGAAAGATTGAATACCAGAGATAAAAAACACCCCTCGGGAGGGATGTGCTTGAAAGGTAATCTTAAGCTATGAAGACCCCAAAGGCTAACGAGAGGTCCAAACTAAAAAAAGTGGGAACAATAAACATCCTAACCTTGGAATTTCAACATTATACCTTAAACCCAGGATAAGTTTATAAAATAAATCTTATGGGTTTCTCATCAAGTGTTAACATAAATCATAACAGATTTAACAGAACATCTTCGAGAAGTACTTATCTTGACGCAGAATGATCAAACTGATGATTGCTGAACACCGATTCAAGGCACGCCACCTGCACTGTTGAATCTTCAGGGAGCGCGTAGCGGGGAACTCACCCTGCACGCTCCCCACCCAGTGATCCAAGATCCACTGGAGGACCAGAAGAATTTCAGATGCCAAAATCTCCAACTTTTCTCGCAATCTGGCATCCATGATGGAACCCTACCCTGGCATCTATCCCTTATCTGGAGGAGCTCACGGATCTGCTGCAAGTGGTCCAAAGAGCCCCCGGACCCTTCAGACCTCCTAGGGTCCCCACCGCCGGAAACTACCGCACGAAGGACCCCAGCAGACAACCGCCAACCCTCCAGGGACTCCCTGGGAAGTTCTAGATTGGCGGCAAGTATTTATAGGGTTTTGCTGGTGAGCCATACCTCCTGTTAGGTATCCAGACTAAATGGACCAGCCTATCTTCTTACTCAAGACCTGGACCCATATAGGGCTTTGTTGGTACGCCATATTTCCTGTAGGCAGTCCAAACAACAAGGTCCAGCCCATATCTTCACTCCCAACTAGGAGACTTATAGGGCTCTAAACCAACTGATCCAGACCATCTTCTCATTCTCAACTAGGAACATTATAGGGCTTCGTTGGTGTCCTATGCTTATTGTAGATCATTAAACTACAAACTGTCAATCAGGCATAGCCACAGAACCAGTTCACCATGAAGGTATAGCCATCAAGGTAGACCGCCACCAAGACATGGTTGCATCTCAGGCACAGCTGGTCACAGACACCCGCTCAGAGCTCAGGTCCAGATACTGTTGCAAGAACCGTCAGTTATCAAGACACGGTGGCCAAAGCCACCAGCCACACAGACATGGCGACCAAAGCCGCCAACCATGCAGACATGGCCCATGCAAGTAAGCAGCTGAACAAACACAGCTGCACCAGATAAGCCCAGCAGCAGAAGCAGCCAGCTACAATGCAAAGCTGGAGGAGCAGTCATCTCAGGCAAGCATAACATAGAAGCAATCAGCTTCATAGGAACATGAGGCAATGAAAATAGTCACCCCACAAAGACTGACTTTTTTTTATATTTTTTATATTACCACAGGCTCAAGGCAGTAAACCAGAAAGGTCCAGGCTACCAGGCAGCCATCATTTTTTAGGCATGGACCCAAAGGGGTAACCAGCCAGCCAGGCAGAGACTCAAAAGGCATCCGGCCAGCCAGGCAGGCAGAGACTCAAAAGGCAGCCGGCCGGGGCGTGGCCTGAGAGCGCATGGAGTAGGTCGCACCGCACTGAGCTCCTGCAGACATCCTGATTTTAGAGTGGTAGCAACCCCCTATTTCGCAGATCCTTGCCTACCTGGTGGTTGAGAGGAGTCAGGAGAGTGTGGTGCTGATCTTTTGAGTCCCGACATGCCTAGAAAGTCCGGTAAAGGGCCGCGCTGTGACAGGCCAGAGGAGAGTCGGCATGGCGCCGAGGAAGAAGAGGGGCCGGCCTTACAGCCCAAGACGAGACAGACGGCTGCCGCAAAGCTGAGCAGGTTTGCTCGCACGGAGAGTGCTGGGGGAGACTGGGCTGAGGAGAAGGAGATGGACGCTCAGGTTTCCTCTGGACAAGAGGATGAATCCACCGACGGGGAGACCCTGGACGCGGTAAATTGGCCGCCATTAACCCCTGCACGGCCGGCAAAAGACGCGGTAGGCCCTAAAGTTGTGGATGGAGCAGAGCCTACTCTAAAAGATATTATGGCCGCTGTGGCCAGTTGTAACAGCACACTGAAGGTGCTTACAGTACAGGTTGGCAGTCTGAGGTCAGACGTGTCTTTAATTAGGCATGACTTACATAAAATCACAGAACGCACCTCTGAATTGGAGAAGAGGGTGTCCACTATTGAGGACGTTATCCAGCCTATGCAAATGGCGGCAAAATCATCTGCTAAAGATATAGCGGCGTTATACGCCAAAACAGATGACCTGGAGAACAGGTCCAGAAGGAATAACCTGCGGATTGTGGGTGTGCCAGAGAAGACGGAGGGGGATAATGCCACAGAATTTGTGGAAAAATGGCTGCACCAATTATTTCATGAAAAAGGTCTATCCTCATTATATGCGGTGGAGCGGGCGCACAGAGTCCCCATGCGGCCGCTTCCGCCTGGCAGACCTCCCCGTCCCATACTGGCGAAGATACTCCATTTTAAAGACCGGGACACTATCCTGCGACAATCTAGGGACAATGAGGAGATGGTCCTGAATGGGGTGAAAGTATCCATATTTCCGGATTATTCCAACGAAGTGCAGCGGAGGAGAAGCAGATTTATGGATATAAAGAAAAGGCTGAGAGCTCTACAAGTCCAGTACGCTATGCTGTTTCCTGCTAAACTGCGTGTGGTGGCATTGGGATCCACCAGATTTTTTGAAGATCCGGAGGAGGCGACGCAGTGGCTGGACGTCCACGAGCGACAATTGAGAAGTGGGGCCCTGGACACTTGAAGGAGGCAGATATACGTTTCTTATGTTCAAGTTATATATGCATTTACACTCTAGGATTGCTTTAAATGTTGCACCAGTTAGGGAGTGTATTATGTAATGCTACCAAATGGTAGTTCCTGAGGAGGGAGCAGGCGGTAATGATAGTAAAATGTATTTCTCAGGTGTGGGGAGGATTCTCTACCTGAGGAAAAGTGTTATAAATTGTTATGCTTATTGTAGGTTGAAGGGCATGTTGCTCTCGGATTGCCTTGTTTTAATGTGGGAAGTGGATAAGGAAGGGAAAGGTTTCCCCAGCTACAGTAACCTGAGTATGAGAGGGAGGGAGGGGGGTGGGGGGGTAGGGAAAAGGTTGGGGGGGAAGGTTAGGGTCTTGAACTATGAGCGAGTGTTATCTGAATGGGGTGTGAGATTCAAATATGGTCAAAAATTTTACCATGTCACAGGCGATTAGAGTCTTAAGCTGGAATGTGAGAGGGATGGCTGAAGCACGGAAAAGACAGTGTATTTTTCAGTATCTGGGGCGGTTTCAGCCGGCTATATGTTGTCTTCAGGAAACGCATTTGACAGGAGAAAATTTACACTGGATGAATAAAAATTGGGTGATCCATGCGTCACATTCAACTCATTCCTCTCATTCTAGAGGTGTAAGTATGATTGTGCATAGGAGTATCAGGTATGAACATATGCAGGAGTGTGTGGACGCTGAGGGCAGGTATGTGTGTGTGGTGTGTAAGGTGGATGGAATACAGCTGGTGCTGGTGTCTGTGTATGTGCCTCCACCGTTTGCTTCCCCATTAATAAGAGAGATCATGGGCTTTGTGGCGGACTTCCCTGGGCTGCCGTGGCTGTTGGTTGGGGACTTTAATTGCACGATGAATGACTCCCTAGATAGATGCCGGGTGGAGGGAGCAGGTGGTTCACCGGGGAGTGCGGCTCTCAGGAATATTTTGGGTGAGGTAGGAGTGCAAGATGTATGGAGACGGCGTAACCCGGATAAGCGTGAATATTCATGTAGATCCGCCACGCACCATTCACTATCGCGTATAGATCTGGCCCTTGTTAACGACATAATGCTACCACTAGTTAGGGATGTTGTTTATCATCCTCGGTCGTTGTCTGACCATTCTCTGGTGCAGATTGACTTGTGCCTGGGGGTGCTCAGACAGGGACCGAGGCTGTGGAAGTGTAATCCTCATTGGTTGAATGTGTTGGGTGACCTATCTGGGATTTCTATGGAAATTAAGGAATTTTTTGATATCAATACAGGGTCGGCTTCGATACCAGGTGTATGGGACGCCATGAAAGCATTTCTGAGGGGAGTTCTGATGAAAGAAATCAACAAACATAAATCCAGGACCAGAGAGGCGGATGTCAAGGCGCATGTACTAGTGTCCGAGGCTGAGAGAGAGTTTAGTAGATCCCCCACCATGGTTAGTAGTGAGGCGCTGGAGGTTGCTCAGGAGCAGCTGAGATGTCATCTGGTACAGGCCGCAGATAGAAAGAGAAGCTTTTACCGTCAGAGATCTTTTGAGGAAGGAGAGAAGGTGGGTCATTTGTTGTCAGTGGTCTCGCAGGCTCAGAGAGGCTCCTCTTGTATTCAGGAGTTGAGAGATGACAGGGGGAACAGTTGTCAGGACACAAAAGGAATATTAGGAATTTTAAAAAGCTTCTATGTATCTCTATATACTTCCACTGGATCTAGTTCTGATGAGGCCCTGAAGGATTTCCTAGAGGAGGCGCAGTTATCGGTGCTGTCAGAAGAAGATAGAGAGAGGCTAGAGGAGCCGATTACACTAGAGGAACTGGAAGCTGCACTTGGGGACATGGCAAGTGGTAAGGCCCCTGGAGCTGATGGTCTCCCAGTAGAGATATACAAAAAACTACAGGGGATATTACTCCCTGAATTACTTAAGGTGTTTGAGCACTCATTGGAGGCAGGTTCGTTACCACATTCGATGCAGGAAGCTATAATTGTGGTTTTGCCTAAGCCTGGGAAGGATCCTAAAATACCGGATTCCTACAGGCCAATTTCACTTCTCACGGCTGATGTTAAGCTACTGGCGAAGGTGTTGGCGAACAGGCTGTCCAAGGTAATTCTGACCATAGTACATCCGGATCAGACGGGATTTATGCCAGGAAAATCAACGGCTATTAACCTTCGTAGGCTGTACACTAGCTTAAATATTCCGGCGGATAATGGTGGTGACAGGGCCTTGCTTGCGCTTGACGCCGCTAAGGCGTTTGATAGTGTGGAATGGAGGTATTTGTGGGGGGTCCTGAGAATTATGGGCTTTGGTGAACGGTTCATTCAGTGGGTACAGGTTCTGTATTCTAGCCCTAAGGCGAGAATTAGAGCTAATGGAGGATTATCAGACTGTTTTCCCCTCGCCAGGGGTTCCAGACAGGGATGCCCACTGTCGCCCTTATTGTTTGCTCTTGCAATAGAGCCGTTGGCGGCGCATATTCGCTTATCTACAAGTATAGAGGGGTTTAGATATGGTGAACTGCATAATAAAGTGGCTATGTACGCTGATGATACCCTACTTTTCTTGGGCGATACTGGTGCGTCCCTGGATGCGGCCATGGCATTGATTGACAGATTTGGTAGCTTTTCCGGACTACGGATAAACTGGCAGAAATCCTCTTTGATGCCAATTGACGGGCAGGCCCTGGTAGGCAGACAAGTAGATAGTTTGGTGCCCTGGGTGGATAAATTTAAATATCTGGGATTACATATAACACCGAGACTAGCGGATTTTGAAGAACTAAATCTATCCCCTTTGCTAGCTACTTTTAGGCTTAAAGTGAGGTCATGGTGTAGGCTCTTTCTTTCGGTGGTAGGTAGAGTTAACCTTTTAAAAATGGTTATGATGCCCCAACTGATATATATACTGAATAATGCTCCAGTTTGGATCCCTCTGGATAGATTTAAGAAAATTCACTCTATATTTAGAGATCTTACTTGGAAGTATGGACAGGCTAGGATCAAACTGGAGACATTGCAGTATTCTAAGTCGGAAGGGGGCCTAGCTGTCCCTAACGCATGGATTTATTTTTTGGCTTCCCAATGTCAGCATTTTAAGGGATGGATTGATCTACAAGCACCAGATATGACTGGGCAGATATTGCAGCATTGGCTGGGCAGTCGTGACCTCATGGGCATTCTGGAAGGTTTAGGAATGCATGCAGGGAGGGAAAAACTTCCTCTGATTGAACTCATGAAAAAAGTTTGGGCAAAAGTGAAGCTGCTAAGAGGAGTGGGAGGTATTAGTGAACTTTCACCTATTGGAAAGAACCACTTGTTGCCAGAACTATTGGCCATACCAGGACTTAGGAACTGGGAAACTTATGGAGTGACGAGAATTGGACAATTAATTAAGGACAAGACATGTAAGTCATTTCAAAGCCTGCAGCAGGAATTTAATATCCCCAAGGAGTGGTTTTATAAATATCTTCAAATAAGACATGCCCTTGGGGTCACGATGCGGAAGGGATGTGTGATAGCTCAAATGGAGGTGGTCCATAAGCTTGTTCTTCCGTCGGGAGGGGGAAAAAGAGGGTTAATATCACAGGTGTACGCTCTTCTAATGGAAAAATTCTTAGAGGGATATCCGCTTTCAAGAATGAAAAAGTGGGAGGCTGACGTGGGGGATATGTCTAAGGATATGTGGGAAGATATTTTAGAAGCAGTCCCCAAGGTGTCTCTAAGTGAACAGGGCAAACTGTCCCAACTATTTATTATACACAGAGTGTACAAAACACCGGTGTTCCTGAAAAAGATAGGAGTAAGAGGTGATGACAAGTGCCCAAAGTGTATGGAAGATGGTGCAGACTTGTTACATATGTTGTGGTCTTGTCCAGTAGTTGCTAATTATTGGGAGGAAGTTGTAGAGATGATTAATAGTAAATTGACATTAAGAATTCAAAAAGATCCTAAGGTGTGTATTCTGGGGTATGTGTCTGAAATTGGAGGAAACGAACCGGTTAGGGTAGCTGCGGGGAGATTGCTATATGTGGCCAGGAAACTGATCGCTATGAGGTGGATCCAGGGGAGTCCGCCCACACTGAGTGAGTTTGAACGGAAGGTGCATGACATGCTGGTACTCGAAAAAGGGGTGTTTGTGAAGAGAGGGTGCCCTCAGAAGTTTGAAAAAATGTGGACTGAATGGTTATCTCATACCCACGTGGTTATATAGTCATGTGATGGTCAAGACCAATGTTAGGGTTGGGGGGGTAGGGTAGGGTAAGGGGGGGAGGGAGTTTGGAAAGGTCAAGTTTCTGGTAATTTTTTTTTTTTTTGCCCATAATATGTTTTAGCAAAGGTATATGTAGTGTATGGATTCATGTTAATACTGAGTGGTGATATACTTATGAGTATTGTTGTTCACTGAATCTGCATCGTGGATAATTTAAAGAAGAAAAAGTCAACATATTGTATTATGTTATAATATGTATTTATTGTTTAATAAAAACGATTTGATTCAAAAAAAAAAAGGCAGCCGGCCAGCCAGGCAGGCAGAGACTCAAAAGGCAGCCGGCCAGCCAGGCAGGCAGAGACTCAAAGGCAGGCAGCCGACCAGGCGCAGACTCAAAGGCAGCCAGCCAGACGGGCATAGACCCAAAGGCATGGACACACAAGTGTTCAACCAACCAGGCATAGATGCACAGGCGCTCAGCATACCAGGCTTTCTACGAAGCAGGTATATATGCAAGACATTCAGCTAAGCAAGCATAGATGCACAGGTGGACCGCCAACCAGGCGTTCAACAAAGCCGGCATAGATGCAAAAATGTTCACCATACAGGGATACAGCCAAGCATGCACAGGGCATCGGAATTCAATGAAACCAACATAAGATCAAAAGGCATTCAGCCTGAAGCCAATAGGCAACCAACCAGGCCCCAAAGCTATCAGGCCTCCCCCAAAAGCCAAGAGGCGGTCAACCAAGAGGCGGTCAACCAGGCCCTGAAGCCAAGAGGCGGTCAACCAGGCCCTGAAGCCAAGAGGCGGTCAACCAGGCCCTGAAGCCAAGAGGCGGTCAACCAGGCCCTGAAGCCAAGAGGCGGACAACCAGGCTCTGAAGACCGACAAATATTCAAACCTATCAATCATGCTAAAGGCACCAAACAGATTCATACCAACCACACAACACAAATGCATGCTCCCTTGGGTGTTCCCTTTTTGATTGATCTGGGGCTTCCTGTCCAGTTTTTGGAGGCGGATCCATCTCTCTATGGTGCTGTCCTGGGGAAGGGAAAAGCACAGTTTACATAGCAGTGGCGTGTGCGGGGGTGGCATGAGAACCAGGACTTCACACATGTCTGGGACTTTAGACTGGAATCAGCCGTGTACACACAGGTGCTGTCACAAGGGAATTTGGACTTGTCATCCTGGCTGTAATCAGCTGGGCATTGTGTCCTGTGATAAGCAGCGCCACCAGAAGATGAGCGTAAATAACCTAACCCCTCGCCTCTATGTTAGATCCTGTACAGGTGAGAGGGGTGAGCACCGCAGTCACCCCCCATTATTTTACAGGGTGCACTTATGTTATGCTCCCTCACATGTTCTTCTAGGCTCCTCCCTTCTGGGAGGTCCTATAACAGGCTCCTCCCTCTAGAATCCTCTCGTATGGACCTTCCTCTGAGTTCCCCATAGTTGCCTCCCCACTAGGAACACATATGACACACTCGTTTGCGGACTTATTCCTAAAGGTGGACAATGCTGGTATCATTCCATGTCCGTCAGGTATTGACCCCCCCACGTACATGCTTGGCCATAAATGTGCCCTCAGTGGGCAGTAAGCCACATACCTCTGGCATCAGCTTATTTCCCCCGATAACAAAAGGACAGGGCATACTGAAATCCAACATGCCCATTCCCTTCTTTCCCCTGACATCCCCCATTGAGGATAGCCAGAAAACCCCCACAGACCCAGGATGGTCGGTCAGTCCCACCAAAATCGTCTGACCGTCATTCATCTAATGACCCCCTTAAGACACAAGGGCATGGCCGACTATTTCAGGCCACTGGTATTTTGGGGAAGCATTTAGTGGGTGCAGTTGTGTCCACCAGTTCAGCTTCAGATTCCCTAATCTAAATGGTACCCAGCACCATAGGATCAGATTACACTGGGTTTGCTTGTAGTCTGTTACCATGGAGACACAATTGCATTTTCCATGCATTCGAAAACATAAAATCCTAATCATAAAATATATATAATTTTAATTAAAACTTGTGTTTATTCCAGGAGTTTAGATAGACATGTTGAGGATCAGCACAGCAGAGGGATGGGGTTACAGCCGGATATCTGCTGTCATATGCACTGAGTAATGGACCGCACTTACCGTCAATATAGCCGTCACACGTAGACCGCCATCAGAGGCTGGGGGTCTCCCTGCATCCCCTGCAGCCCGAGCTAATGGGTCAGAAGCACTTGCCTGGGAAATTATATTTTTTTTATGGAGATTCCCTTTTAATATAATTTCCAAATCCCTTAATGTGACCCTATAGGGGCCCAGTGGCGTACAGCTACACATAGGGCTGGTCCGTGCGGTGCCCGCAGATATTCGGCTGCTCACGTCTCTGCTCGGTTAGGTGGGTAAGATCTTGGAGGTAATGTGGAGGGTCAGGTGGTTATGGGGGGGGATGGGGGGCTAACTGCTGGCGCACTGCTCACCATTCCTTGAGTAATGAGCCACTTGTCTATGGGCTCCATGGCTGAGCCGCCGGCTCTACCTCTCCTCTGGATCAAAACCCACACATTTCACAGCACAGAGAAGGAAAATGGCGGCAGAAAAACAGAAAGAGATTATACACCATGAAACAGCGTGACGAGGCCTGAAGAAAAGTCCATGACGGGGACAGAAGCCTCAGCCGGGGAGGTGGTGGAATACCTCAATTTCTGTTACTCTATACCCCATCCCCATATCCATATCTATCTATTTATCTATCTCATATCTATCTATCTATCTATCTATCTATCACATATCTATCCATCTCATATCTCTCTCTCATATCTATCTATCTATCCATCTCATATCTCTCTCTCATATCCATCTATCTATCTATCTATCTATCTATCTATCACATATCTATCTATCTCATATCTCTCTCATATCTATCTCATATCTATCTATCTATCTATCTATCTATCTCATATCTATCTCATATCTATCTCATATCTATCTATCTATCTATCTATCTATCTATCTCATATCTATCTCATATCTATCTCATATCTATCTATCTATCTATCTATCTATCCATCCATCTCATATCTATCCATCCATCCATCTATTATGTATCTATCTATCATCTATCTATCTATCTATCTATCTATCTCATATCTATCTATCTGATCTAATATATCCCTTTTGTGGTCCATTCTGTACTCAGTCTAGACATGGCCTGGGTCAGTCCTCCATCCAGTCTTGTACTGGGGAAGTATCTCTCTAATGCAGGCATGCTCAACCTGTGGCCCTCCAGCTGTTGTAAAACTACAACTCCCACAATGCCCTGCTGTAGGCTGATAGCTGTAGGCTGTTCGGGCATGCTGGGAGTTGTAGTTTTGCAACAGCTGGAGGGCCGCAGGTTGAGCATGCCTGCTCTAAAGCCTCATTCACACGTCAGTGATTTCCATCAGTGATTGTGAGCCTAAACCAGGTGCGGCTCTAGACACAGAACAGGTGCAGATCTTTCCCTTAGGGCTCATGCACACGAATGTATTTTCTTTCCGTGTCCGTTCCGTTTGCGGAACCATTCATTTCAATGGGTCCGGAAAAAAACAAAACGGAAGTTACTCCGTGTGCATTCAGTTTCCGTATGTCCGTTCCACAAAGGATTAAAACATGTCCTATTAGTGTCTGCATTACGTACAAGGATAGGACTGTTCTATTATGGGCCAGCTGTTCCATTCCGCAAAATACAGAATGCACACGGACGTCCTCCGTATTTTTTGCAGACAGCAAAATACAGACAGTTGTGTGCATGAGCCCTTATACCTTACATCTGTGAAGGCTCCAATCCTGGGTTTGGCTTACAATCACTGACCAAACACTGACGTGTGAATGAGGCTTTAGGCTTGGTGCAAAATGTGTGGAAAGGACTTCTGCAAGCAGCACCTGTCTCACTGGCCCCCCAGCCGGGAGCACCTCGAATCATACCTTAGACAGAGCCAGTCCCCTATATTCCCCAGTATATAGCGTCTGCAGTCCGTGCACGTGATCCATCATTCCTTGAGATTATTAGAGAGCGCTGCTCTATAGCTGAGGTCAGCACAACCAGCAGCTTATAGGGACTAATCAATACTGCACCGTCTGGCCTGATGGATCAGCGCTGTAAGGAACAGTCTATGACATGAAACATCCTATTACATCAATGCGGTCACACCCCCTAGTGCTCCTAGGTGGAACTGCAAGCCATCTGCAATTGTGGCAGAAGTCATGTCATGAACACTGGCTATCGTTAGAAGGTTAGTGCCAAGGTATAAACATATTCCCTGTCTAAAAGTATGACTAGTGGGGGTCCGACAGCTCGGCTGGAGTGGTGGTCGAGCATGCAGGTGCTGTTCCATTCATCTCTATAGGACTGCGGGAGATTACTGAGCACTGTACTTGGTTATCTCCAGCAGTCCTGTTGAAATTAATGGTGTGGAAGTGCGCATGCTCGGCTGCTGCTCCATTCGTATGGGGAGACAACAGACCCCACTCTTGAGATCGGTGGGGGTCCCAGCAGTCAGACCACCACTGATCAGACCCTGCTAAAACTTGGCACAAACCTTTTAAACAATAGAATAATCAAGGATCTAGCAAGGAGCTACGTACCCCTCCTGTGTTCTGCTGCCGGACATCTAAAGCAGTTGCCAGCCCGCCGAGAGCCTGGGGATCCTCGTAAGTCACACTGCCAGACAGAGACGTGTCAGTCACATGTAGAAGTCACAAGCAAACCATGCAAATTATTATCTTTTGTTTGTTTCATAGCCTTCAAGATCTGATCACAGAGAAACTCTACACACTTCCCACTGACCATCGATCAAGAGCATCCCTAGAGATAAGCCGTCTCAGTGAGATTCCTAATATAGTCTACATATCGTTAGTAAAAGTCTAGTTACCTGCAGCCACCACTAGGGGGAGCTCAGGAGCTTACTGTCTAGGGTTTCTTATTGGTAGCGTCTAAAGGACCTTGTGACACCAGAGGGTCACATGACATTGGAAGCCTTGATCCCAAACTCACCATGTGACTCACCGTAAACACCACAATTAGGGTTAGTTGTCAGGTGACATTAAGGTGCACGGGATTTAGACGCTATGGTTTATTATTGAGCTCAATGTATATTCAGTTTGCAGTGAGCTCCCTCTAGTGGTGGCTGTAGGTAGCCAGGATTTTATCATTCAGTGCTTTGTCTATACAGGAGATCTTTAGGATAAAAATGGAGCCATGACTGCTCTCAACATATAGAATTAAATGAATCAGCACAGAACTTGGGATGAACATGAAAGACTCTCTGGCAGCATGATCAACCCTATTAAACCAAGCACACTGCCTGGTAGGGGGTGATCATACTGATTAAAATAAATGCTAAATTTTTTCTGTATGTTTAACAGCTGCAGAGATATAATAGTTTTTATTCATATGCTTTTGTAATACCCCCTGCACACTCCCCCCTCCCCTTGATGGACAGCGGTAGACATCAGCATGTACATATCCTATACACTACTTAATATAGCCTTACCATCTTGAGAATAAAGGTTTTCTTTATTTAGAAAGCTAATATACACATTACTGCTTCATTCACAGACACAATATAGGATTATAAAGGCACCAGTAATGTGTATTAGCTTTCTAAGTGTAAAAAACCCACTCTTCTTAATATGATAAGGCTATAGCCTGGAGGTAAGTGGTCAGCCTTGCATGTAAATGTCCCAAGTCCAAATACCAGTGGAGACTTCTATAGCCTTATCATTTTAATCAGCATGGTCAACCCTAACAGGCAGCATGCCTGGTTTAATAGGGTTGATCATGCTGACAGAGGCATTTCAACACTATGCAGCAGGCTTCACACTATATTGGGTTATTAGGACTCCCTTTGACAACAGCGTAGTCGATAGTAAATCACAACGGAC
The DNA here is from genome assembly GCF_905171765.1 of Bufo bufo. NCBI lineage: Eukaryota > Metazoa > Chordata > Amphibia > Anura > Bufonidae > Bufo > Bufo bufo. The sequence continues at coordinate 21,181,084 of NC_053395.1, forward strand.
AGATCTCATACTCACTCCTTTCTCTGCTCAGCCAGGGAGCTGCCCCTCGTCTGTGCAAACATATCAAAGTCATCCCGTGGGTTGGTGGCGGGGAGGGCACTGAGCGTGGCGCTCACACTAGTTGTACCGACATCTGAAAAAGAGTGCATAGGATCAGTGTATATCAGGGAGGCCCTCCAGCTGTTGCAAAACTACAACTCCCAGCATGCCCTAATAGCTGTAGATTCTCCAGGCATGCTGGGAGTTGCAGTTTTGCAACAGCTGGAGGGCCGCAGGTTGGGCATCTCTGGTGTAGATGGATGTCAGGTCACCAGGTTGGCTGCGACTGTACAACCAACGACTTTCCTGGTCAGTCGGAGCTACAAGACGATTAGAAGCCAAGATGTCGTATCAGTGTATTCTGAGAGAGATACGTGACAACCAATATGGCCGCCGTCACCCCATCTCCCTAGTTAGCTCCCCTGTTTCGTAATGTATAACACATCCCTATATAACTAGCAATTTGGAGTTCAGGAGGGAAGTTGGGTGGCTGACACTGCGGGCGCTGGAACAGAGGCCAAGTTAGTTGTCATTAAAATGAATTTTTTTTTTAACTAGATTTTCCGCCATTACAGCTCCTACAGGGTTTGTCATGTGCTGTGACAGATCCTTCAGGGGGAAATCTGCCTAATTATGTACTGACATATGCTCAATTCCTGTACTACAGCACAAACTGGCAGATTTGACATCCTGGGGCGGTGGAGTCGCTGCTGTTGCCGCCATATTGGTTGTCATTCAGCCCTAGAGAATCTAAGCTTTTAAAAACAAGCTTGTTTGGGCCTTAAAGAGAAGCGGTCTGCTCTCCAGACAGGTCCTTTACAAGTCCCCAGGGCTTACTCCCCAGTATCCAAATGCGTCACCAGGACTGGATCTCTTGTACTGTATAATACACTGCTGTACTCCAGCTTACCAGAATTCGGGAGGAGGAGGGTGATCGAGGGACATGAAGGGAGGCCCCTCCAATCGCTCAGATGTTGCTATTGACCACAGCATGTCAGTGTAGACCAGGCATCCTCAAACTGCGGCCCTCCAGCTGTTGTAAAACTACAACTCCCACAATGCCCTGCTGTAGGCTGATACCTGTAGGCTGTTCGGGAATGCTGGGAGTTGTAGTTTTGCAACAGCTGGAGGGCCGCAGTTCGAGGATGCCTGGTGTAGGAGGTTGTCAGCCACATAACACAGCTTGCACCTGATGTGTCTGGCGCAGGCTCACCTCAGGAGCTGAGTCCACCCCATACATTTTATTCCGACTTCTGCCGTGCATGTATGGCGGATGCTAGGGAGGGGGTTAAAGGGTTATAGCCATCTTGGACATTGGGGAGCATACCATTAGGATATGCCCTCAATGTCTGATAGGTGCGGGTCCCACCTTTGGGACCCGCATCTATACTTAGAACAGAGCCTGCAAAGTGCTGGAGGGTGCACCACGCATGCGCGGCCGCCCTCCATTCATTTCTACGGGAGCGCTTGCCTATTTTCAGAAGCCCCATTTAAAATGAATGAGAAGTGCGGCCCCCGCTCCATTCACTTCTGTGGGGCTGACGGAAGTAGCCAAGCCAGCTTGGCTATTTTTAACGATTCCATAGGAATGAATGGAGGGCGTCCGCAACCTGCACCTATCGGACATTTGGGGCATGCAAAGTCCAAGATGGGAATACCTCTTTAATTAATGACTGCCATAAAAAAAAGGTGTATCAGTGGTCATTATGGGGTTAACTAAATTTAATTTGCAAATTCATTCATTGTAAATGTATTCACTTTCAAGGAGACAGAGCGTTAATTACCAAGTCCACCCAGTTGGGTTGTAAGGGACGCCGGGGCGGTGTTCCCAACCATCGGACTCACGACTGCAGGGGATCCGGGTCCTAGATCTATTAGATTATCCTCCGTGACCTCACTCAGCACCTGCAGCATGACAGACAATATGCCCTCAGTCGCTATTCACTAGGGGGAGCTACTTGGTGAACGCGGCGCAGTCTTACCCCATTGGTGTTCTGTGCGGTGCGGCCTGACCTGTAGCGCTCGAACCTGAAGAAGATCAGCCATTAGTCAGGAGAACATGTCAGACCAGTACCCGGACTATACAATCTTTTCTCGCTCACCTTTCATATCGGAGGAAGACATTATTCAGGTCGTCATTGACATGCAGCAGCTCCTCGGTCACCTCCTCATTGGACACGCGAGAGATGAGCTCCACAATCCTTTGCTGCATCGCTCGGCAGGTTCGATTCAGATCCTATAGAAACAGACCGAAAGCAGTCAGACTAGAGCGGCCGTCGTGTTTTTTGCAGCTACAGAGCGCCCCCTACCTGCAGTAGCTCAAGGTCTGAAGCATCTTCCTGTCCGGGAGTCATCTCAGTCAACATCTCAGACATGACCTTAGTGTTGCCACGGACTATATCAAGCTCGCTCCTCAAGCGGCCAATCTGGAGAGTAAGGGTCAAACATTACCAGACTACCGCCCAGGTGCAGCCCACCCAAAAATCACCATTACCCATGAACACTTGCTGCTTACCTGTTCTGAGTTGGCGGTGATCGGACCACCCACGCTTGGCGGAGGTACTGCTGGGGCGTTGTACGGTGTCTGGGGAGACGAGAAAGAGCCGGAGCTAGGCCGCTGGTGGGACTGGGGAGTGTTCATGGTCATAGCAGGATCCACCTCCGGGACACTCTGGATTATATTAATAACATGGAAAATATTGGAGGATACATTCCAAGAATCCGACATGTGAGTAGAGGGACCCTGGACTAAAGGGATTCTGCACTAAAAATCCAGGGCTGTGCTCCCCAGGATCCAATCCTGCCAGTCAAATGGTTCTGGATGATCAACCGGAATTTTACAATGTCCTAAATATTTCGTTTTCCTTGTGCTAGTGATCTAGAAACCCCTGAGTCTTGTGTCCCAGCTGCTCGCTGCCCTTAATCATGTAGAATAAGACGGAGAACGAGCAGGAGTTCTTGTCTCCGATACACTGCAGCTATGAATTATTCATCCTGCAAGGAAAATCAGCCCGTGACAAGGCAGCCACCAGGACGCTGCAGGCTCGCAGGCACCCTCTTAAAGGGACGCTGTGAGCAGGACAGACTCCTAGATGACAGGATCTGTTCCTTTAAAGTGCCATAGGAGCAAAGCAAGACAGGTCCCGTTTCACATAGGGCCTGTGGAATACAACGTTTTTCCAGGGGGAGCAGCACTTGGGAAGGAAGACCAGAGGGCAAAATGAAAGCCTAACTAAACTTTCAGAAAACTTTTTTTTTTTTTGTCAGATGTTTTATTTATTTATTGAAAAACAATAATAATAATAAACATTTTCTTTTAAAGACATTAAGTACAGGTAGTGGATTTATCAAGCAATCCCCACCGCAATAAACAGAGAGGGATACATACATTACAGAACATGTAATGAAATATGAATTCAATAGCAACTCTACAACCCAATTCCCCCCCCCCCCACCCGGGACAGCCAACCGAGACATATTCCACATGTAGAACCAAGAAACTGTATCCATAGCTAGATATAGACGGCAACGAACACCACATAGCCTGGAGAACTAAATCCAGATATACGAATAAACAGACGGACAGACAAGCGTACGGCTACAGGCACCCAACAAACACCCAAAACACTCATACACCCAGTATTGTCAGGTAAGAGTAAGTTCTAATCACACCGGCCATAGGGCACCCTCTTTTTCTTTCCTTCCTTTATTCGTATGTAGATCCAGTTATGTCACATCTAACCCGCAGTGACCAGACCACTTCTCTGGAGGGCCACATACTCCAGACCTGTCAATCCAAAGGCCCCATATACTTTCAAATTTAGAGATGCCCCTCTCCAGCCGAATCATGACATTCATTCTATTTATAAACTCTGTGAGTACAGGAGGCACTGGTTGAATCCATTTTGCCGCTAGGGTTTTACGGACTTGGATGCCAGTGGCAATCGGCTGCTGCAAGCCATCTGCATCAAACACACCCAGCAGACACATTCTAGGACTTGTGGAAAAAGACGCGCTATATACCTTGTTAATCAGTTGCATAATATTACACCAATACGTTTTCACACTGGAGCATTGCCATAGCACATGAAACAAGTTTGCGTCAGACTCTCTACACTTCGGACAACAGGAGTCAGCTCTATATCCCATACCGGGGTCTTATAGACTCTGTGCAGCATATAAAGCTGCGACAATTACTGGTGTAAGGGCAACTGGTCATCAGAGATCTCTCCCACATCCCGTTCCCATTTAGTTTTAACCTGCAACGGATATTTTTTTAAGAATTCCCCATGCAGCACACTATAGTACCTAGAAATAGCTCCCCTGACAGATCCAAAAGCTACTACATCATTTAACATATGATTGGACACAGACTTTATGGGGGAGAGCCTGGATTGTGCCTCCATGGCATGTCTCAGTTGTAAGTATTTGTAAAAATGCGTTGAGGGCAGGCGAAACTCAGCACTCAACTGCTGGAATTGTTTCAGAACCCCTCCATCTAATAGTTGGCCAATTTTCCAAATCCCACATCGTCTCCACTGGGCAAAGCCCCTCAGGCGAGATAATTCACCCAGCTGAGGGTTGTTCCAGACGAGAGAGATATCCAATAGCCCCGAGACACCCAGAATGTCTTGGACTTTAGACCACACTTTTCTCATAAGACCCATGATGGGGGCTCCTCTAAACCCAGGACGAACCTCCCCCTCCAAAGCTTCCATAGGACACCACCCGTTTGCTACCCAGGTGAGTAATCTCCCTGCTGCTCCTCCGCCGCCCCCTACTCCATCCTTTGAAGTGCTGCAACTGCGCCGAGAGGAAATACATAAAGGGATTAGGTAGAGCCAGGCCCCCCGCATCCTTAGCCCTTTGTAGTGTTTCATATCGAATACGACTGCTCTTATTTTTCCCACAGAAAGGAGCGGAACATACTTTGTATTTTATAGAAAAATTGCATAGGGATCCATACAGGAGAGTTTTGGAGCAAATACAAAAGATGAGAGTGGCGGAGCCCATTACAATGAGGCATCCAAATTATTTTAAGTAAATTTCCCCTGCCAATCAAGGATAGTGGTAGATTATTTCAGAAAACTTTTAGAAATGGTGATATGTCAGAAGTTTTGTTCAGTGGGGTTATGGTGCTGAGACCCCCCACTGATCATTTAAATGAAGGGGCAGAAGCTGAGTGAAGTGGCCCCTTCAGCTCTCCCTAAAGCGTCATAGACTGTTTGATCCGAGGAGAGGCGATCACAGGAAAAAGGGCACCGCACTCAGCTTCTGCCCCTTCGTTTGAATGACTGGGGGGAAAGGGGTCTCAGTACCTGGTCCCTACTGATCAAAACTTCTGACACATCAAAAGTTTAGTTACACTTTAAGCCCTCTGTACGATTTCCCTTTTAGACGGATTTGTCCTGGTCCCTTTAAAAAGGGGTTGTCCGAGGTTATAAAAACATGGCTGCTTTCTTCCAAAAAACAGCACCACCCCTGTGCAGCTCTGTCCTATTGATACCACACACAAGCCATAGACGGGGTTGGTGCTGCTTTTGGAAGAAAGTAGACATGTTTTTTATAACCCTGGATCACCCCTTTAAGACCTGTCCTACGGTGATATCATAGGGCAGGTGGTTTATGTGACGATTTCTAGAAACCGGACACCAGCACAATCTTACCCTCTGTGGTGTGTGTATTGGCGACAGAGCATCCAGATCTGCCATAGGAAACTCAATCCCTTTTCTCTTCAGTTCTTCATAAATATGCACAACTCCGGTGAGGTCAGGGCTGCTCCGAAACGCGTCTGCCCAAGCCTGGAAGACAAGAGCGAGGAGTCATGAGATGCAAGGGATCGCGGAGCTGCAGCATCATCCACAAATACAAATGGCAGGTGAGTGATTAGAGCACCTAATGCACCAGGAGCAACGTGGCTCCTAAGAGTGGGTGATCCAAAAACATTGGGGATTCTGCCGTCTAACCAGCAACATGGATGGATTAAATCTGTCATGTGATGACCGGCTCCGAGCTCTAACCACAGGGGTTAGCACTGGTTGCCCCCAGGCCCAGTACTTGAGGGAGTCCGGTCAATGGTGAAGGTGCATTTCTGGGTGGGATCATCTTAAGGTCTGCAAGTACCTAAAGGGGCAATGCACCTTACTGTCTCAGTGAAGCCTTTGATACCAAGATGTATGTGAGGGTAGGGGGGAGCCTGCTGGGCACAGGAGCTGGCTAGGAACGTGGCACAGCGAGGTCTGACACGGTAACCCGTGATCTGCCCATGGACGATATAAAACCTTATACAATGCCGGGACAGCGGGGGAGGGAGTGGTCACTAACATGTTTTATTTATCAGCTAATTAACTAACTACATCGCCTACAACAAAAGTGTGTATACCCAAAAATCATTCATAATCCAAAAACAATATGTTCTTTATTTAATCATCATATTAAAACCAGGAAAAAGAGTCCACACAACGTTGGTAAAACAAAGTTATGGGCCACTGGAAGAAGGCTAGCAACAGGTATATCCACATAAGGCTACATGCACATGAACGTTGTTTGTTTCCGTGTCCATTCCGTTTTTTTTACGGATAGGATGCAGACCCATTCATTTCAATGAGTCCGCAAAAAATGCAGACAGCACACCGTGTGCTATCTGCATCCTTATGTCCGTTCCGTAGCCCTGCAAAAAAGTAAAACATGTCCTATTCTTGTCCGTTTTCAGCATTGTTACAATGGACGGCATCCTTTTTTTTGCGGATCCGCAATCTGTGGACCGCAAAACACATACGGTCGTGTGCATGTAGCCTAAGAAAAGGGCCTACACAAACTAGACTTATAGGATCTGCCTACTACCACAGAGGTAGGACCAAGTACCAACAACTGTCCAACCCATAAGGACAATGTGTAAGCCAGTAAATATATCTACCACACCAGTGCCCCTCACCAGTGCCACCAACTAACTAGTTCTGGTTAACAGGATTCAGACGGGGTGAGAAATAGAGTGCACCGGGGAAGAGAGCGAGCACAAGAGTGACGGGGTGAGATATAGAGAGCACCGGGGAAGAGAGCGAGCACAAGAGAGACGGGGTGAGATATAGAGAGCACTGGGGAAGAGAACAAGAATGAGGGAGAAAAAGAGCACAAGGAAGAAAGGGGGCGCAATGGCGCGAGGAAGAAAGGGTGTGCAAGAGTGCAAAGAAGAAAGGGGGTGTAAGGGCGCGAGGAAGAAAGGGGGTGTAAGGGCGCGAGGAAGAAAGGGGGTGCAAGGGCGCGAGGAAGAAAGGGGGTGCAAGGGCGCGAGGAAGAAAGGGGGTGCAACAGGGCAAGGAAGAAGGAGGGCGCAAGGAAGAAAGTGGGCTCAGGAGCACCAGGGAGAAAGGGGGCATCCCGGCCCCCGCAGCGTAGCGCTCTGTATGTTCTATAGTTGCATTCTCACACTGATCACAAGCGTCTCCTGTTCCCACTACATTGAGTCGCCCCATGTTTTTCTTGCCCAGACAGGTTGAGGACAGAGCTGCCAAACATCCCATGTGCAGAGACTGAGGAGTGAGCGGCAGACCGCACAGTGAGATCACCGCGGTACGCAGGAGCCGCGCTGCTCACCTGTATCAGGGCCAGCACTTTATCCTGCACGATGGTCGGGGGGTTGTTCTTAGGAGAGATGATTTTCACCAGGACCCCATCTATAAAGTCGCGGTGCGTCACAAGCACATGGAAGCGGTGGCCGCAATTCTTCACGCACGTCTCTAAAACCTGACAAAAACACAAAAACATTAAAGAGAAGAGATCTTTACTTGCCTGTGACCATTTTTAAGATCTCTGCTTGCTGTCAGTGAATGGGATCATTCTCATTTTGATCCAACAGCTTTAAATACTTCTCACAGCTGAGTGTCTGACACAATTGCGCTTTCCAATGTCTACCCTGTCTAGCACCAATCTCCTCCTGTCCTGGCAGGAGGTCGTGACAATGTATCATCATCTATTTATCCCCCCAGGACTGTGACGAGGGGACATCCTCTGCGTCTGGAGGAGAGAAGGTTTGTACACAAACATAGAGGAGGATTCTTTACGGTAAGAGCAGTGAGACTATGGAGCTCTCTGCCTGAGGAGGTGGTGATGGTGAGTACAATAAAGGAATTCAGGAGGGGCCTGGATGTATTTCTGGAGTGTAATAATATTACAGGCTATAGCTGCTAGAGAGGGGTCGTTGGTCCAGGGAGTTATTCTGATGCCTGATTGGAGTCGGGAAGGAATTTTTTATTCCCCTAAAGTGGGGAAAATTGGCTTCTACCTCACAGTTTTTTTTTTGCCTTCCTCTGGATCAACTTGCAGGATGACAGGCCGAACTGGATGGACGGAGGGCTTTTTTCGGCCTTATGTACTATGTTACTATGTTATCAGTGCAGGTGAAATGTATCAGCCTGGGGTCCAGAATTGTGTAGACTGAGTATAATTGTTGCAAACCCTCAGTGGCGAGAAATATTAGGTACGGACAGGTTTTGAGCCTGTGGATGTAAACAGGAATGTTCCTATACACTGACAGCAAGCAGAATTCTTGAAAACGGTGAAGAACTGAAACACAAAGTCTATCGGAAAGTAGCGGAACCTTTAATTAAAAAATGATCAGGTGACCACAATCCGTACCGTCAACGCCAGCATCACCTCCCGGTAATTCTTGTTACCGTTCAGCCTCTTCTTCAAGGCACGGATCGCATCTTTTGGCCTAGAGGGGAAAACATGTAAAAAAAATATATAAAAAAATGGGGTTCAAGTTAAAGGGGTTGTCCATGATTTACTTAATTTTTTTTATTCTACCCTCAACTATAAATACCTGCTCCATGCCAGCCCCTGCATGAACGGGGTCACGTATGCCGCTGCAGCCAATCCCTGGCCTCAGCACTGACGTGTGCCCAAGCAGCACGTGACCCAACCACAGAGCTGAACAGAATGGCACGGAGCATGTAAGTCCCACTGTGTGTGTGGGGGGTGTTAAAAAAAAAAAAAGCATCAATTGTGGAAAACCCCTTTAAATTCTTGCTTTCCTAACAAATTTTCCATGGTCAACCCCCCCACCCAAATCAGGGCAATAAATGTCTGATCGGTGGGAGTCTGACCACTAGGGCCCCCACCGACCACAAAAATGAGGTTCCTATGTTCCCCTATTTGAATGGGGTAATGGTCACCGATAGAGGTGAGCGCTGCACACATGGGCGACCACCGCTCTATTCAAACGGGACAACATGGGACCTCCATTATGGTGATTGGCAGGGACCCCAGTGGTTGGACCCCCAACTACCAGACAGTTATACGAGCCCCTTTAACAAAATGACAGTGACTGTTCAGTGTGTCCTGAAACGCCCGATTCCCACTAATGGAAATTTTGGTGTAACAGAGCTGAGTTTGTCATTAAAGAGGTACTCCCATCTTATAGAGTGATGGTATTTGCCAGGATATGCTATTACTTCACCGATCCTGAGAATGAAGGGGCCGCACCGCCAGCGTGTTGCCGCATCCCCTAACTGCTTTTCCCGGCCCCCCGTTCTGCTGTACACTCACCCTTCTTCCGTCTCGTTGATGATGTCACAGATCTCCATGTTCAGCGTCCAGTCCTCGCTCTGCAGGGAGCCATCTGTAGCTTTTTCTGTCAAGAAACAGAAAAAAAAAAAAAAAGGGTTAATGGTTTGCATTTTTTTCAATTTTATCAGGTTTTTCTTCTCTGGAAAAGCTGGGTGGTGACCATCAACATGGTGGTCATTAGCTGGGTGACAGCCCCACCACCTCGATACCTATAGTCCTGAATGGCATCTGCCTTGCTGTACGCTGATATACTCCAGACCATCACATTGCTGACGATTTGCCGCTCAGGACTCTGGGAAAGCTGGGTGATGGCTCCTGTCACCTAACACACCTATAGTCCTGACCATCATATGTGCTGCTGTATACGGACGCGTCCCACACTCACATACTGATGCATATGTAGATGGATTGGCCGTTCAGGACTCTGGGAAAGCCGAGTGACAAGATAATCATTACCAGACATGAGTAGATGATCAGATCCCAGCTGCTGCAGCACCTCTTTCAAGTATGAAGTCACACACACACGTGCATTAGGGAATGGCATGTATTGCAACTCGCTAAACTACCATCTGTTGTTGGACCCCCCCCCGTAACGCACCCATCAGCGCCGGTGGCTGCCACTCCGGCCCCCACTCCGTCGCCCTCAGCTCCGCAGTGATGATATATCTCCAGGCGAGACGTAGAGTAGAGAGCACCCAGTACAGAGTGATCATCTCTGCCCCGGGGCGGCCGAGGCGCGCCGCTCTTCATCCCCCGCAGGACGTCACTTGCATAATACGGTCAGCGATGCGCTGGTTGTCGGGCACCCCTGGACGGTGCTGGGGCGAGAGGAGCTGTAGGCTGGCACAGGCAGGAGACGAGCCTGTCACTGCAGCACACGTCTACAGACGGGCAGCTCCGGAGGATACGGGGGACTGCAGAGCTCAGCTCCACCCAGATGCAGCAGCAGGAGCTTCTGCATCACGGGGGTCCCTGCCCTGCACCCCTATAACAGCCACCCTGAGCGCCACATACACACAGGGGGCGGAGCTGTGACCACCTGCAAGGGTGTTCTCTCCCGTTCCTGGGAAAGTTAGGTGACAACCAAGGCGGACGCCGTCAAGGGTTGTCATCCCCTGCTCACACACCATTAACCAGATTGGCCTCTCAGGACTCTAGAAAAGATTGGTGACATCTCTTCGTCACATGGAGGAGGGGGGGGGGGGGGTGCACAGTTGTTTTGGGCAGGTCAGAGCTGTAATGTAAGCAGCCGCACGGACGGTCACCCAGCTTTCCAAGGAGCAACTATAACAAATTGTTATCTGTTTCTGGGAAAGCTGGGTGATCAGCTCCTACTGAGATTGTCACCCATCTAATTCCCCTGCATTGCAGCCAGGCAGGCGCGTCGTTCAGGACCATAAGAAAGCTGGGTGACAGCGAGGTCCTATGGGTGGCATGTGCACCGCTGTACTACTATAAGCCAATTAGGGTTACTGCCTCTTTAAATATAGTCAGGGTCAATTTGTCAATGACAAATCCGCCCGGTATGGAAGCGCTGGATGTTCTGCTTTACTGCCAAGCATATACGTGTCGTTCAGGACCATAAGAAAGCTGAGAGCCATTTCTTTTACAGTGAACGCTCTTGTAACACTACTGCACTATTAAGGTTACTGTCCCTTTAAATAGTCAGGGCAGTGGAGCTAAGGTGATTGCAGCACATGAATCGGTCACCAGCAGAACACTGCAGAGCTGGAGGACGTGGAGGTGCAGAGCGATGCAGTGCGGAAGCGTCATCCTGCACATCAGAGCACGGCTCCTCTCCTGTAACCACTCAGGGTTCACATACTTTTATAATACAGCACCAGTACAGCTTTCCCAGGCTCCTGAATGGCAACCTGAAGGTTTATTGGTACGTACTTAGGTAAATTTGTCTTTCAGGAGTCTTAGAAAGTCGGGTGATGTGTTACGGCCCCTTTAAATAAGTAAATACTGGAGTTCAGGGACACAGACAGGTCATGTGACCTGCCTGTGGACTATTTAAAGGGGAATTCCACCCTCACCTCGGAGTATAATGATTTGTCAGCCACAGGCAAAGCAAGAACTAATGGAGAAAAATGTCCGGTTGTGTCTGCTGGGTGGAGTAGTCTGCTATGGTGTAAGGCCGCACCTGTAAACCTGCACGTGGCACTGGCATACGTCGCCTGCCTGACATTACGCCCTGGTAATTATTATTATTATCACTGCCTACAAAGTAACTCCGACTAAACCCACAACAGGAGCCCCGACACTAAAAACTGCACTGTGGTACTGTATGGAAGACACTGGGGTCCTACTGTCCAGAGGGGGGTCTCCACACCGTCAACTACTGACCTCATTATCTAATACCACATTTAACCTCAAGGGTTCTAGTGGCAGTTGGCAAAACATGCTGGGAGTTGTAGTTCACAAAAGGTGCATGACCACAAAGGGGCAGACCCCTGGAGGTAGAATGCATGTAGTGCTGGGAGGAGAAAAGAGGTACGATGTCCACAGTACCAACACAGCGCCAACGCAGTACCCGCATACCACAGACACAAAACCAACACAGTACCCATACAGCGCCAACATAAAACCAACACAGAACCCATACAGTGCCAACATAAAACAAACACAGAACCTATATAGTGCCAACATAAAACAAACACAGAAGCCATACAGCGCCAACATAAAACCAACACAGAACCCATACAGTGCCAACATAAACCCAACACAGAAGCCATACAGCGCCAACATAAAACCAGAGATGCCATACAGCGCCAACATAAAACCAGAGATGCCATACAGCGCCAACATAAAACCAGAGATGCCATACAGCGCCAACATAAAACAAACACAGAACCCATACAGTGCCAACATAAAACAAACACAGAACCCATACAGTGCCAACATAAAACCAACACAGAACCTATATAGTGCCAACATAAAACCAACACAGAAGCCATACAGCGCCAACATTAAACAAACAGTACCCATACAGTGTTAACATAAAACAAACACAGAACCTATATAGTGCCAACATAAAACAGTACCCATACAGTGCCAACATAAAACCAACACAGAACCCATACGACGCCAACATAAAACCCAACACAGAAGCCATACAGCGCCAACAAAAAACCAACACAGTACCAATACAAAGCCAACATAAAACCAACCATAGTAATCATACAGCGCCAACATAATACCAATACAGACCCCATACAGCGCCAACATTACACCAACACAGTACTCACACTGAGCCAACATAGAACAAACACAGAACGCATACAACGCCGACATAAAACCAGAGAAGCCATACAGCGCCAACATAAAACCAACACAGTACCCATACAGTGCCAACATAAAACTCATCATGCGGCGCCTACATAAAACCAACACAGTACTCATGAAGCACTAACATAACACCAGAGAAGCCATACAGCGCCAACATAAAACCAACCATAGTAATCATAGAGAACTTACAGAATACATATAGGTCAAACCTCCTCCCAGCAGGACGATAAGGGTGGCACTTGTGATTACAACATATAACAGGGCGAGCGATGCGCACAGTATACAGACACCAGAGGGTGTGCACAGGTGCATCTACACACAGTCTACAGGACATGTATATAGCATGGGGTGCACTACATACAGTACAGACCAAAAGTTTGGACACACCTTCTCATTCAAAGAGTTTTCTTTATTTTCATGACTATGAAGATTGTAGATTCACACTGAAGGCATCAAAACTATGAATTAACACATGTGGAATTCTATACATAACAAACAAGTGTGAAACAACTGAAAATATGTCATATTCTAGGTTCTTCAAAGTAGCCACCTTTTGCTTTGATTACTGCTTTGCACACTCTTGGCATTCTCTTGATGAGCTTCAAGAGGTAGTCCCCTGAAATGGTTTTCACTTCACAGGTGTGCCCTGTCAGGTTTAATAGGTGGGATTTCTTGCCTTATAAATGGGGTTGGGACCATCAGTGGCGTTGAGGAGAAGTCAGGTGGATACACAGCTGATAGTCCTACTGAATAGACTGTTAGAATTTGTATTATGGCAAGAAAAAAGCAGCTAAGTAAAGAAAAACGAGTGGCCATCATTACTTTAAGAAATGAAGGTCAGTAAGTCAGCCGGAAAATTGGGAAAACTTGGGCTATTTGACCATGAAGGAGAGTGATGGGGTGCTGCGCCAGATGACCTGGCCTCCACAGTCACCGGACCTGAACCCAATCGAGATGGTTTGGGGTGAGCTGGACCACAGAGTGAAGGCAAAAGGGCCAACAAGTGCTAAGCATCTCTGGGAACTCCTTCAAGACTGTTGGAAGACCATTTCAGGGGACTACCTCTTGAAGCTCATCAAGAGAATGCCAAGAGTGTGCAAAGCAGTAATCAAAGCAAAAGGCGGCTACTTTGAAGAACCTAGAATATGACATATTTTCAGTTGTTTCACACTTGTTTGTTATGTATATAATTCCACATGTGTTAATTCATAGTTTTGATGCCTTCATAGTCATGAAAATAAAGAAAACTCTTTGAATGAGAAGGTGTGTCCAAACTTTTGGTCTGTACTGTATATATATATGCTATAGGTACATTTCCTCTAAATACAGAGGGAGCAGTATACAGAGGATATGCTGTATGGATACAGGAGATGTGCAAGGATGCAGTGAACACATATCTGTAGTGAAGTACATTCATTATATTAGCAAGTATATACAGCAGCACAGTATATAGGAGGGGTGTTATCAATATTTTAGGTGTATATTAAGCTTTATGCAACCAATAAAGAATGTACTTGGTGCATACACGGTATATCAAGTTCTATGTATATACACCACCTATCTATTCATAAAATATATATAGCAGGTGTACAGCAGTATAGGGGAGGTACATATAGGGAATATATGGGGTGTATACAGCAGTATAGGGGAGGTACATATAGGGAATATATCGGGGTGTATACAGCAGTATATAGGGGAGGTACATATAGGGAATATATCGGGGTGTATACAGCAGTATATAAGGGAAGTACATATAGGGAATATATTGAGGTGTATACAGCAGTATATAGGGGAGGTACATATAGGGAATATATCGGGGGGTATACATCAGTATATAGGGGAGGTACATATAGGTAATATATCAGGGTGTATACAGCAGTATATAAGGGAAGTACATATAGGGAATATATTGAGGTGTATACAGCAGTATATAGGGGAGGTACATATAGGGAATATATTGAGGTGTATACAGCAGTATATAGGGGAGGTACATATAGGGAATATATTGGGGTGTATACAGCGGTATATAGGGAATATATTGGGGTGTATAAAGCAGTATATAGGGGAGGTATATATAGGGAATATAAAAGTGTATACAGCAGTATATATATGGGAGGTACATATAGGGAATATATCAGGGTGTATACAGCAGTATATAGGGTGGTACAAATAGGGAATATATCAGGGTGTATACAGCAGTATATAGGGAATATATTGGGGTGTATAAAGCAGTATATAGGGGAGGTATATATAGGGAATATAACAGTGTATACAGCAGTATATATATGGGAGGTACATATAGGGAATATATCAGGGTGTATACAGCAGTATATAGGGAATATATTGGGGTGTATACAGCAGTATATAGGGGAGGTACATATAGGGAATATATCGGGGTGTATACAGCAGTATATAGGGGGGTACATATAGGGAATATATCGGGGTGTATAAAGCAGTATATAAGGGAAGTACATATAGGGAATATATTGAGGTGTATACAGCAGTATATAGGGGAGGTACATATAGGGAATATATCAGGGTGTATACAGCAGTATATAAGGGAAGTACATATAGGGAATATATTGAGGTGTATACAGCAGTATATAGGGGAGGTACATATAGGGAATATATTGGGGTGTATACAGCGGTATATAGGGAATATATTGGGGTGTATACAGCAGTATATAGGGGAGATACATATAGGGAATATATCAGGGTGTATACAGCAGTATATAGGGAATATATTGGGGTGTATACAGCAGTATATAAGGGAGGTACATATAGGAAATATATCAGGGTGTATACAGCAGTATATAGGGGAGGTACATATAGGGAATATATCAGGGTGTATACAGCAGTATATAAGGGAAGTACATATAGGGAATATATTGAGGTGTATACAGCAGTATATAGGGGAGGTACATATAGGGAATATATTGGGGTGTATACAGCGGAATATAGGGAATATATTGGGGTGTATACAGCAGTATATAGGGGAGGTACATATAGGGAATATATCAGGGTGTATACAGCAGTATATAGGGAATATATTGGGGTGTATACAGCAGTATATAAGGGAGGTACATATAGGAAATATATCAGGGTGTATACATCAGTATATAGGGGAGGTACATATAGGGAATATATCAGGGTGTATACAGCAGTATATAGGGGAGGTACATATAGGGAATATATCGGAGTGTATACACCAGTATATAGGGGAAGTACATATAGGGAATATATCGGGAGTGTATACAGCAGTATACAGGGGAGGTACATATAGGGAATATATTGGGGTGTATACAGCAGTATACGGGGGAGGTACATATAGGGAATATATGGGGTGTATAAAGCAGTATATAGGGGAGGTACATATAGGGAATATATCGGGGTCTATACGGCTGTATACAGGGGGAGGTATATATAGGGAATATATGGGGTGTATACAGCAGTACATAGGGAATATATCGGGGTGTATACAGCAGTATATAGGGGAGGTACATATAGGGAATATATCGGAATGTATATAGCAGTATATAGGAAAGGTACATATAGGGAATATATTAGGGTGTATACAGCAGTATATAGGGAATATATTGGTGTGTATACAGCAGTATATAGAGGAGGTATATATATAGGGAATTTATCAGGGTGTATACAGCAGTATACAGGGGAGGTACATATAGGGAATATATTGGGGTGTATACAGCAGCATATAGGGGAGGTATATATAGGGAATATATCAGGGTGTATACAGCAGTAAATAGGGAATATATTGGGGTGTATACAGCAGTATATAGGGGAGGTATATATATGGAATATATTGGACTGTATGCTGCAGTATATAGGGGAGGTACATATAGGGAATATATCAGGGTGTATACAGCAGTATATAGGGAATATATCAGGCTATATACAGCAGTATATAGGGAATACATTTGGGTGTATATGCAGCAGTATATAGGGGAGGTACATATAGGTAATATATCAGGGTGTATACAGCAGTATATAGGGGAGGTACATATAGGGAATATATCAGGCTATATACAGCAGTATATAGGGAATATATCAGGGTGTATACAGCAGTATATAGGGGAGGTATATATAGGGAATATATCAGGGTGTATACAGCAGCATATAGGGGAGGTATATATAGGGAATATATCAGGGTGTATACAGCAGTATATAAAGGAGGTACATATAGGGAATATATCGGGGTGTATACAGGGGAGGTACATATAGGGAATATATCGGAGTGCATACAGCAGTATATAAGGGAGGTACATATAGGGAATATATCGGGGTGTATACAGCAGTATACAGGGGAGGTATATATAGGGAATATATGGGGTGTATACAGCAGTATATAGGGGAGGTACATACAGGGAATATATCAGGGTGTATACAGCAGTATACAGGGGGAGGTACATATAGGGAATATACGGGGTGTATACAGCAGTATACAGGGGGATGTACATATAGGGAATATATGGGGTGTATTCAGCAGTATATAGGGGAGGTACATATAGGGAATATATGGGGTGTATACAGCAGTATATAGGGGAGGTACATACAGGGAATATATCAGGGTGTATACAGCAGTATACAGGGGAGGTACATATAGGGAATATATGGGGTGTATACAGCGGTATACAGGGGAGGTACATATAGGGAATATATCGGGTGTATACAGCAGTATATAGGGGAGGTACATACAGGGAATATATCAGGGTGTATACAGCAGCATACAGGGGAAGCACATATAGGGAATATATCGGGTGTATACAGCAGTATATAGGGGAGGTACATACAGGGAATATATCGGAGTGTATACAGCAGTATATAGGGGAGGTACATACAGGGAATATATCAGGGTGTATACAGCAGTATACAGGGGAGGTACATATAGGGAATATATGGGGTGCATACAGCAGTATATAGGGGAGGTACATATAGGGAATATATCAGGGTGTATACAGCAGTATATAGTGAATATATTGGGGTGTATACAGCAGTATATAGGGGAGGTACATATAGGGAATATATCAGGCTATATACAGCAGTATATAGGGAATATATCAGGGTGTATACAGCAGCATATAGGGGAGGTATATATAGGGAATATATCAGGGTGTATACAGCAGCATATAGGGGAGGTATATATAGGGAATATATCAGGGTGTATACAGCAGTATATAAAGGAGGTACATATAGGGAATATATCGGGGTGTATACAGGGGAGGTACATATAGGGAATATATCGGAGTGTATACAGCAGTATATAAGGGAGGTACATATAGGGAATATATCGGGGTGTATACAGCAGTATACAGGGGAGGTATATATAGGGAATATATCGGGTTGTATACAGCAGTATATGGGAGAGGTACATATAGGGAATATATCGGGGTGTATACAGCAGTATACAGGGGAGGTATATATAGGGAATATATGGGGTGTATACAGCAGTATATAGGGGAGGTACATACAGGGAATATATCAGGGTGTATACAGCAGTATACAGGGGGAGGTACATATAGGGAATATATGGGGTGTATACAGCAGTATACAGGGGAGGTACATATAGGGAATATATGGGGTGTATACAGCAGTATACAGGGGAGGTACATATAGGAAATATATGGGGTGTATACAGCGGTATACAGGGGAGGTACATATAGGGAATATATCGGGTGTATACAGCAGTATATAGGGGAGGTACATACAGGGAATATATCAGGGTGTATACAGCAGCATACAGGGGAAGCACATATAGGGAATATATGGGGTGTATACAGCAGTATACAGGGGAGGTACATATAGGGAATATATGGGGTGTATACAGCAGTATACGGGGGGAGGTACATATAGGGAATATATCGGGGTGTATACAGCAGTATACAGGGGAGGTATATATAGGGAATATATGGGGTGTATAAAGCAGTATATAGGGGAGGTACATATAGGGAATATATCGGGGTCTATACGGCTGTATACAGGGGAGGTATATATAGGGAATATATGGGGTGTATACAGCAGTACATAGGGAATATATCGGGGTGTATACAGCAGTATATAGGGGAGGTACATATAGGGAATATATTAGGGTGTATACAGCAGTATATAGGGAATATATTGGTGTGTATACAGCAGTATATAGAGGAGGTATATATAGGGAATATATCAGGGTGTATACAGCAGTAAATAGGGAATATATTGGGGTGTATACAGCAGTATATAGGGGAGGTACATATAGGGAATATATTGGGGTGTATACAGCAGCATATAGGGGAGGTATATATAGGGAATATATCAGGGTGTATACAGCAGTAAATAGGGAATATATTGGGGTGTATACAGCAGTATATAGGGGAGGTACATATAGGGAATATATCAGGCTATATACAGCAGTATATAGGGAATATATCAGGGTGTATACAGCAGTATATAGGGGAGGTATATATAGGGAATATATCAGGGTGTATACAGCAGCATATAGGGGAGGTATATATAGGGAATATATCAGGGTGTATACAGCAGTAGATAAAGGAGGTACATATAGGGAATATATCGGGGTGTATACAGGGGAGGTACATATAGGGAATATATCGGAGTGTATACAGCAGTATATAAGGGAGGTACATATAGGGAATATATCAGGGTGTATACAGCAGTATACAGGGGAGGTATATATAGGGAATATATCGGGTTGTATACAGCAGTATATGGGGGAGGTACATATAGGGAATATATCGGGGTGTATACAGCAGTATACAGGGGAGGTATATATAGGGAATATATAGGGTGTATACAGCAGTATATAGGGGAGGTACAAACAGGGAATATATCAGGGTGTATACAGCAGTATACAGGGGAGGTACATATAGGGAATATATGGGATGTATACAACAGTATATAGGGGAGGTACATATAGGGAATATATTGGGGAGGTACATACAGGGAATATATCAGGGTGTATACAGCAGTATACAGGGGGAGGTACATATAGGGAATATATGGGGTGTATACAGGGGAGGTACATATAGGGAATATATGGGGTGTATACAGCAGTATACGGGGAGGTACATATAGGGAATATATGGGGTGTATACAGCGGTATACAGGGGAGGTACATATAGGGAATATATCGGGTGTATACAGCAGTATATAGGGGAGGTACATATAGGGAATATATGGGGTGTATACAGCAGTATATAAAGGAGGTACATATAGGGAATATATCGGGGTGTATACAGCAGTATACAGGGGAGGTACATATAGGGAATATATGGGGTGTATACAGCAGTATACAGGGGAGGTACATATAGGGAATATATTGGGTGTATACAGCAGTATATAGGGGAGGTACATATAGGGAATATATCAGGCTATATACAGCAGTATATAGGGAATATATCAGGGTGTATACAGCAGCATATAGGGGAGGTATATATAGGGAATATATCAGGGTGTATACAGCAGCATATAGGGGAGGTATATATAGGGAATATATCAGGGTGTATACAGCAGTATATAAAGGAGGTACATATAGGGAATATATCGGGGTGTATACAGGGGAGGTACATATAGGGAATATATCGGAGTGTATACAGCAGTATATAAGGGAGGTACATATAGGGAATATATCGGGGTGTATACAGCAGTATACAGGGGAGGTATATATAGGGAATATATCGGGTTGTATACAGCAGTATATGGGAGAGGTACATATAGGGAATATATCGGGGTGTATACAGCAGTATACAGGGGAGGTATATATAGGGAATATATGGGGTGTATACAGCAGTATATAGGGGAGGTACATACAGGGAATATATCAGGGTGTATACAGCAGTATATAGGGGGAGGTACATATAGGGAATATATGGGGTGTATACAGCAGTATACAGGGGAGGTACATATAGGGATATATGGGGTGTATACAGCAGTATACAGGGGAGGTTCATATAGGAAATATATGGGGTGTATACAGCGGTATACAGGGGAGGTACATATAGGGAATATATCGGGTGTATACAGCAGTATATAGGGGAGGTACATACAGGGAATATATCAGGGTGTATACAGCAGCATACAGGGGAAGCACATATAGGGAATATATGGGGTGTATACAGCAGTATACAGGGGAGGTACATATAGGGAATATATGGGGTGTATACAGCAGTATACGGGGGGAGGTACATATAGGGAATATATCGGGGTGTATACAGCAGTATACAGGGGAGGTATATATAGGGAATATATGGGGTGTATAAAGCAGTATATAGGGGAGGTACATATAGGGAATATATCGGGGTCTATACGGCTGTATACAGGGGAGGTATATATAGGGAATATATGGGGTGTATACAGCAGTACATAGGGAATATATCGGGGTGTATACAGCAGTATATAGGGGAGGTACATATAGGGAATATATTAGGGTGTATACAGCAGTATATAGGGAATATATTGGTGTGTATACAGCAGTATATAGAGGAGGTATATATAGGGAATATATCAGGGTGTATACAGCAGTAAATAGGGAATATATTGGGGTGTATACAGCAGTATATAGGGGAGGTACATATAGGGAATATATTGGGGTGTATACAGCAGCATATAGGGGAGGTATATATAGGGAATATATCAGGGTGTATACAGCAGTAAATAGGGAATATATTGGGGTGTATACAGCAGTATATAGGGGAGGTACATATAGGGAATATATCAGGCTATATACAGCAGTATATAGGGAATATATCAGGGTGTATACAGCAGTATATAGGGGAGGTATATATAGGGAATATATCAGGGTGTATACAGCAGCATATAGGGGAGGTATATATAGGGAATATATCAGGGTGTATACAGCAGTAGATAAAGGAGGTACATATAGGGAATATATCGGGGTGTATACAGGGGAGGTACATATAGGGAATATATCGGAGTGTATACAGCAGTATATAAGGGAGGTACATATAGGGAATATATCAGGGTGTATACAGCAGTATACAGGGGAGGTATATATAGGGAATATATCGGGTTGTATACAGCAGTATATGGGGGAGGTACATATAGGGAATATATCAGGGTGTATACAGCAGTATACAGGGGGAGGTACATATAGGGAATATATGGGATGTATACAACAGTATATAGGGGAGGTACATATAGGGAATATATTGGGGAGGTACATACAGGGAATATATCAGGGTGTATACAGCAGTATACAGGGGGAGGTACATATAGGGAATATATGGGGTGTATACAGGGGAGGTACATATAGGGAATATATGGGGTGTATACAGCAGTATACAGGGGAGGTACATATAGGGAATATATGGGGTGTATACAGCGGTATACAGGGGAGGTACATATAGGGAATATATCGGGTGTATACAGCAGTATATAGGGGAGGTACATATAGGGAATATATGGGGTGTATACAGCAGTATATAAAGGAGGTACATATAGGGAATATATCGGGGTGTATACAGCAGTATACAGGGGAGGTACATATAGGGAATATATGGGGTGTATACAGCAGTATACAGGGGAGGTACATATAGGGAATATATGGGGTGTATACAGCAGTATATAGGGGAGGTACATACAGGGAATATATCAGGGTGTATACAGCAGTATACAGGGGAGGTACATATAGGGAATATATGGGGTGTATACAGCAGTATACAGGGGGAGGTACATATAGGGAATATATGGGGTGTATACAGCAGTATACAGGGGGAGGTACATATAGGGGATATATGGGGTGTATACAGCAGTATATAAAGGAGGTACATATAGGGAATATATCGGGGTTTATACAGCAGTATATAGGAGAGGTGCATATAGGGAATATATCGGGGTGTATACGGCTGTATATAGGGGATGTACATATAGGGAATATATCAGGGTGTATACAGCAGTATATAGGAGAGGTACATATAGGGAATATATCAGGGTGTATACGGCTGTATACAGGGGGGGTACATATAGGGAATATATCGGGGTGTATACAGCAGTATATAGGGGGGTACATACAGGGAATATATCAGAGTGTATACGGCAGTATATGGGGGAGGTACATACAGGGAATATATCAGGGTGTACACAGCAGTATACAGGGGAAGTACATATAGGGAATATATGGGGTGTATACAGCAGTATACAGGGGGAGGTACATATAGGGAATATATCAGGGTGTATACGGCTGTATACAGGGGGAGGTACATATAGGGAATATATCAGGGTGTATACAGCAGTATATAGGGGAGGTACATATAGGGAATATATCGGGGTGTATATAGCAGTATACAGGGGGAGGTATATAGGGAATATATCGGGGTGTATACAGCGGTATACAGGGGAGGTACATATAGGGAATATATCGGGTGTATACAGCAGTATACAGGGGGAGGTATATATAGGGAATATATCGGGTGTATACAGCAGTATACAGGGGGAGGTATATATAGGGAATATATTGGGGTGTATACAGCAGTATACAGGGGGAGGTACATATAGGGAATATATCGGGTGTATACAGCAGTATATAGGGGAGGTACATATAGGGAATATATCGGGTGTATACAGCAGTATATAGGGGAGGTACATATAGGGAATATATGGGGTGTATACAGCAGTATACAGGGGGAGGTACATATAGGGAATATATCGGGGTATATACGGCTGTATACAAGGGAGGTATATATAGGGAATATATCGGGTGTATACAGCAGTATACAGGGGAGGTACATATAGGGAATATATTGGGTGTATACAGCAGTATATAGGGGAGGTACATATAGGGAATATATGGGGTGTATACAGCAGTATACAGGGGGAGGTACATATAGGGAATATATCGGGGTATATATAGGGAATATATCGGGTGTATACAGCAGTATACAGGGGAGGTACATATAGGGAATATATTGGGTGTATACAGCAGTATATAGGGGAGGTACATATAGGGAATATATGGGGTGTATACAGCAGTATACAGGGGGGAGGTACATATAGGGAATATATCGGGGTATATATAGGGAATATATCGGGTGTATACAGCAGTATACAGGGGAGGTACATATAGGGAATATATTGGGTGTATACAGCAGTATATAGGGGAGGTACATATAGGGAATATATCAGGGTGTATACAGCAGTATACAGGGGGAGGTACATATAGGGAATATATGGGGTGTATACAGCTGTATACAGGGGGAGGTACATATAGGGAATATATGGGGTGTATACAGCTGTATACAGGGGGAGGTACATATAGGGAATATATCAGGGTGTATACGGCTGTATACAGGGGGAGGTATATATAGGGAATATATGGGGTGTACACAGCAGCAGCACAGAGGTCACACACAATGAATCAGGGGGCTCTGCATTCCATACGCAGGAAATAAAGCAGACAGAGCCGGTTCTGCGGGTTTCTTACCGATACACTGCCCCACCGGGGTGCTGTACGGGTTCCCCAGTAGAAACTCCATCTTGATGACAACAAACAGCCGGCCTCTGCAATGGTTCACACAGACAAGACGCTGTCCCGCCCTCTCACTACGACAATTGGATGAATTTACTGCTAATCTAACACTATTGGTCTATTCCAGTGTCTATCAAACAGAGAACCCGCCCATTCCCCCCACGGAATGAGCATAACTGACATCGGATAGGACCATGTCATTGTCAGTTGTTTTGATTTACAGAAGCAGCGACCAATCAGAAATGAACTTGAACTGTCCTAAATATCGTCTTATCCCGCCTCCCTTGTGGATGACAGGAACTGACCCCGCCTATTGACGCTGATTGGTCAACGGTCCGTGACATTCCTTGGTCACCATGCATGCCCACCTTCCCTTGACATTCTTCAGCCAGCTTTCCTATTGGCTAGCTCGTTTTGAAGAGTGAAGCTTTATATGTCCAATTGCTCATTTCTTTGAACGCTCGTTCATTGGTCACTGTTAGTCACGTGGGCCGTTTCTCTTAGCAACTGGACAACGCTGTTGTAATTCTGCGCACCGCACAGGTAATAAAGGATGGGTTTTTTTCAGCTTATTTTTTTACTCTGTTTTAGGCAGGATTGATGGGGGAACGAATCCTAAGCCGTAGTATACCACAGCGGCGGGCAGATTAGGTTTATGCAGCTGCAGCCTGTGGAACTACAAGTACCAGGAACTAGCCAGATCAGCCATTCACTGTGGAAAATTACATCAACGAACTTTCCAGTAACTTTTTTTTTTTTTTAAGATCTCTACTTGCTGTCAGTGAACATACAACTTCCTAATTTTATCTTCAGAAATATTAAATAGGTATTTATTTTTTTATAAAAAAAAATTTTTTGATATTAAATAAAATTATAAATATATTATGTTTTATATATAATCTAAAAAAGAAATGATATTAAATACATTTTTATAAATAATGAAATATTAAAATCTTTAAATAAGCAGCCGAACGCGAGCGCCATGTACGACACGGTGGAGCCGAACGTCATAGACGATGAGATGCTGAGAAACGCCGCGGAGGAACAGGGTCCGCGGGAGGAAGCCGGCCACATCGCCAAGATGGAGGGTATCAGCTTCAAGGACGTCACTAGCTTACGCCTCGACTTCAAAAGTAAGATGTATAGGCCTCGTGCCATGCGACACCGGTCACTTCCTGTGGGGCCTCACTGCACCTCCATACGTGTATTTGAAAAAGCCCTTTTAGGAGGTTTTACCCCTTAAAGGGATTTCCCAAAACGACACATAAGTGCAGCCACTTACTGATCAGTGTCTAGTCCGTGGCAGATTGAAGTGGTCGCGCAGCTTTTTATATTTCCCGCCAGACCTGTGGGGTCAAGCATACTTACCTGCTGCACGCCTCTGAGTTCAGGCTCCATCACTCCTCTGGTCCCTGGCAGAGATGGGGGTCATGTGCGCTGCTGCCTCAAGCGTCACATCACTGTATCATTGGGGCTCCAGTCACCGTCTGCAGCCAGTCACTGGATGCAGCGACGCACGTGACCCCTGTACGTGACGATAGTTTACATGCGGGGACCTGAGCGTGACAAACGGAGCAGTGGACCAAAGGAGCCAAAACCAAGAGGCAGAGAGCAGGTAAGGATGCTTGACTCCACAGGGCCGACGGGGAGGGGGAAGAATTTTTAAACTTATACAAAGTTGGAAAAACCCTTTAAAGAGGACCTTTCACCGATTCTTACCCTAAGAACTAAGTATACAGACATGTGTAGCGGCGCCCGGGGATCTCTCTGCACTTACTATTATCCCCGGGCGCCGCTCCGTTCTCCCGTTATGCCCTCCGGTATCTCCGTTCCCTAAGTTATGGTAGACGGAGTCTGCCCTAGCGCTGGCCAATCGCATTGCAGAGCTCACAGCCTGGAAGAAAATAACCTCCCAGGCTGTGAGCTCTGCGCTGCGATTGGCCAGCGCTAGGGCAGACTCCGCCTACCATAACTTAGGGACTGGTATCTCCGCCTACTATAACTTAGTGAGCGGAGATACCGGAGGGCATAACGGGAGAACGGAGCGGCGCCCGGGGATAATAGTAAGTGCAGTGAGATCCCCGGGCGCCGCTCCACATGTCTGTATAGTTAGTTCATAGGGTAAGAATCGGTGAAAGGTCCTCTTTAAGTAGATCAAAAGACCTAAACTTGGTCTCCACTCCCTTTCCCCCCTCTGCCGCCATGTCGTGTCTATAGACTTGGAAAAGAGGGGCGGACAGCGCTCCTATTTAATTGTGCGATGGGTGCGCGTCTCCAGGGGAAGTGGCAATTTTCCTCATACTGATTGGACAATCCGTTGCATCTGGAATAAATTCCAACAAAAGGACGTGCTGCCTCCATACTTCTTCTTCTTGTGTACATGGGCTGCCGTGTCTATAGACGTCACCGCCTCTCTTGACAACTGTGTGTTCCCACGTTCCTTGTCAAGGGGCTGCGTCCTTACACAATAACAGCGTCCAGTCGCTGGCCGATCATGCACATGTGACCTGGGTATAGTGGTCACGTGAAGAAGAATGGAGAGTCATTACTTCCGGTAGGGGAGCGGGAAGACATTTAGGCTGGGTTCAGACCTGAGCGTATTTGATATGCGCGTTTAACGCGCGTTTTTATGCGCGTTTCTTTGCATTAGTAAACGCGCGTTTGACGCGCGTTTGTGTGATTGACTGCAGTGTCCTATGGCCACAAACGCGCGTCAAAACGCCCCAAAGAAGCTCAAGATCTTGTTTGAGCGTAGGGCGTTTTTCAGCGCGTTCAAACGCGCTGTAAAACGCTCAAGTGAGAACCAGGGCCATAGGGAAGCATTGGTTTTCATGTGTTGAGCGTTTTACAGCGCGTTTGAACGCGCTGTAAAACGCTCAAGTGTGAACCCAGCCTTAAAAGGAGAGTATGGCTTATTTCATTATTTTATAGGGTTGCCTGTTGAACGACCACTTTAAACAGTTAGGCCTCTTTCACACGAACGATACGGATTAGGTCCGGATGCGTTTAGGGTGCGTTCAGGAAAACTTGCACCATTTCACAAGCAGTTTCAGTCAGTTTTGCGTTCAGTGGTTCCGTTTTTTTTCGCGCGGGAGAAATGCACATGGATGCGTTTTTCACGCGCGTGATAAAAAACTGAATGTTTACAAACAACATCTCTTAACCACCATCAGTGAAAAACGCATCGCATCCGCACTTGCTTGCGGATGCAATGCGTTTTTCACTCAGCCCCATTCACTTCTATGAGGCCAGCGTTGCGTGAAAAACGCAGAATATAGAACATGCTGCGATTTTTCACGCAACGTACAAGTGATGCGTGAAAAACAACGCTCATGTACACATTCCCATTGAAATGAATGGGTCCGGATTCAGTGCAGGCGCAATGCGTTCGCATCCCGCATTGCACCCGCGTGGAAAACTCGCTCGTCTGAAAGGGGCCTTACCGTCCCCAGATCAGACCCCTTTCAACAAATACCGACCCCATAACAGACCTCTGAAACAAATACAGACCCTCCCCACCAAAACCAGAACCTCTAAATACAGACCAGATCCAGACCCTACATACCTACACAGCAGTTCACACCCTCCTCTTCTGCTCTCCCCCTGACTTCAGGACCTGCACACATTTTGGTCATGTGATCTTATCTGTGCAGGTCCTTCTGCCGGTCCAGAAGCAAGTCTCTGGGTACTTTGGGCCAAACTGCCAACATTATAATCCACCACTGTAACCAGGACCCCATCTGATGTGGTCCAATGGCGATTGATGAATTTAGGGGGATTCCTCTGTTTCAGACATCCTGAAGGTAGATAACCTATGGCAGTTCCACAATCTGAC